>NC_134687.1:668216114-668324883 GCF_050947455.1 Rhinoderma darwinii
GTACTAGCAGTATGTATAAGGAGGAGTACTAGCAGTATATATCAGTAGTAATAGTATATATGAGGAGTACTAGCAGTATATAAGGAGGAGTAGTATATATGAGGAGTACTAGCAGTATGTATAAGGAGGAGTACTAGTAGTATATATCAGTAGTAGTAGTATATATGAGGAGTACTAGCAGTATATATCAGTAGTAGTAGTATATATGAGGAGTACTAGCAGTATATATCAGTAGTAGTAGTATATATGAGTAGTATATATGAGGAGTACTAGCAGTATGTATAAGGAGGAGTACTAGTAGTATATATCAGTAGTAGTAGTATATATGAGGAGTACTAGCAGTATATATCAGTAGTAGTATATATGAGGAGTACTAGCAGTATATATCAGTAGTAGTAGTATATATGAGGAGTACTAGCAGTATATATCAGTAGTAGTAGTATATATGAGGAGTACTAGCAGTATATATATGAGTAGTAGTAGTATATATGAGGAGTACTAGCAGTATATATCAGTAGTAGTAGTATATATGAGGAGTACTAGCAGTATATATATGAGTAGTAGTAGTATATATGAGGAGTACTAGCAGTATATATCAGTAGTAGTAGTATATATGAGGAGTACTAGTAGTATATATCAGTAGTAGTAGTATATATGAGGAGTACTAGTAGTATATATCAGTAGTATATATGAGGAGTACTAGCAGTATATATATGAGTAGTAGTAGTATATATGAGGAGTACTAGCAGTATATATCAGTAGTAGTAGTATATATGAGGAGTACTAGCAGTATATATCAGTAGTAGTAGTATATATGAGGAGTACTAGCAGTATATATCAGTAGTAGTAGTATATATGAGGAGTACTAGTAGTATATATCAGTAGTATATATGAGGAGTACTAGCAGTATGTATAAGGAGGAGTACTAGTAGTATATATCAGTAGTAGTAGTATATATGAGGAGTACTAGCAGTATATATGAGGAGTACTAGTAGTATATATGAGGAGTACTAGCAGTATATATATAAGGAGGAGTAGTATATATCAGTAGTAGTAGTATATATGAGGAGGAGTAGTATATATGAGGAGTAGTATATATGAGGAGTACTAGCAGTATATATAAGGAGGAGTACTAGTAGTATATATCAGTAGTAGTAGTAGTATATATGAGGAGTAGTATATATGAGTAGTACTAGCAGTATATATATAAGGAGGAGTACTAGTAGTATATATCAGTAGTAGTAGTATATATGAGGAGTAGTATATATGAGGAGTACTAGCAGTATATATATAAGGAGTACTAGTAGTATATATCAGTAGTAGTAGTATATATGAGGAGTACTAGCAGTATATATATCAGTAGTAGTATATATGAGGAGTACTAGCAGTATGTATAAGGAGGAGTACTAGTAGTATATATCAGTAGTAGTATATATGGAGGAGTACTAGTAGTATATATCAGTAGTAGTAGTATATATGAGGAGTACTAGCAGTATATATATATAAGGAGGAGTAGTATATATGAGGAGTACTAGCAGTATATATATATGGAGGAGTACTAGTAGTATATATCAGTAGTAGTAGTATATATGAGGAGTAGTATATGAGGAGTACTAGCAGTATATATATATGGAGGAGTACTAGTAGTATATATCAGTAGTAGTAGTATATATGAGGAGTAGTATATGAGGAGTACTAGCAGTATATATATATGGAGGAGTACTAGTAGTATATATCAGTAGTAGTAGTATATATGAGGAGTACTAGCAGTATGTATAAGGAGGAGTACTAGTAGTATATATGAGGAGTACTAGCAGTATATATCAGTAGTAGTAGTATGTATGAGGAGTAGTATATATGAGGAGTACTAGCAGTATATATAAGGAGGAGTACTAGTAGTATATATCAGTAGTAGTAGTAGTATATATGAGTAGTATATATGAGTACTAGCAGTATATAAGGAGGAGTAGTATATATGAGGAGTAGTAGTATATATATAAGGAGGAGTACTAGTAGAATATATCAGTAGTAGTAGTATATATGAGGAGTAGTATATATGAGGAGTACTAGCAGTGTATATACAAGGAGGAGTACTAGTAGTATATATGAGGAGTAGTAGTAGTATATATGAGTAGTATATATGAGGAGTACTAGCAGTATATATGAGGAGTACAAGCAGTATATATCAGTAGTAGTAGTATATATGAGGAGTACTAGCAGTATATATCAGTAGTAGTAGTATATATGAGGAGTAGTATATATGAGGACTACTAGCAGTATGTATAAGGAGGAGTACTAGTAGTATATATGAGGAGTACTAGCAGTATGTATATAAGGAGGAGTACTAGTAGTATATATCAGTAGTAGTAGTATGTATGAGGAGTAGTATATATGAGGAGTACTAGCAGTATATATGGAGGAGTACTAGTAGTATATATCAGTAGTAGTATATATGGAGGAGTACTAGTAGTATATATCAGTAGTAGTACTATATATGAGGAGTACTAGCAGTATATATATATAAGGAGGAGTAGTATGAGGAGTACTAGCAGTATATATATATATGGAGGAGTAGTAGTAGTATATATCAGTAGTAGTAGTATATATGAGTACTAGCAGTATGTATAAGGAGGAGTACTAGCAGTATATATGAGGAGTACTAGTAGTATATATATATATATATATATATAAGGAGGAGTAGTATATATGAGGAGTACTAGCAGTATGTATAAGGAGGAGTACTAGCAGTATATATGAGGAGTACTAGTAGTATATATCAGTAGTAGTAGTATATATGAGGAGTACTAGTAGTATATATCAGTAGTAGTAGTATATATGAGGAGTACTAGTAGTATATATCAGTAGTAGTAGTATATATGAGGAGTACTAGTAGTATATATCAGTAGTAGTAGTATATATGAGGAGTACTAGTAGTATATATCAGTAGTAGTAGTATATATGAGGAGTACTAGTAGTATATATCAGTAGTAGTAGTATATATGAGGAGTACTAGCAGTATGTATAAGGAGGAGTACTAGCAGTATATATCAGTAGTAATAGTATATATGAGGAGTACTAGCAGTATATAAGGAGGAGTAGTATATATGAGGAGTACTAGCAGTATGTATAAGGAGGAGTACTAGTAGTATATATCAGTAGTAGTAGTATATATGAGGAGTACTAGCAGTATATATCAGTAGTAGTAGTATATATGAGGAGTACTAGCAGTATAGATCAGTAGTAGTAGTATATATGAGTAGTATATATGAGGAGTACTAGCAGTATGTATAAGGAGGAGTACTAGTAGTATATATCAGTAGTAGTAGTATATATGAGGAGTACTAGCAGTATATATCAGTAGTAGTATATATGAGGAGTACTAGCAGTATATATCAGTAGTAGTAGTATATATGAGGAGTACTAGCAGTATATATCAGTAGTAGTAGTATATATGAGGAGTACTAGCAGTATATATATGAGTAGTAGTAGTATATATGAGGAGTACTAGCAGTATATATCAGTAGTAGTAGTATATATGAGGAGTACTAGCAGTATATATATGAGTAGTAGTAGTATATATGAGGAGTACTAGCAGTATATATGAGGAGTACTAGTAGTATATATCAGTAGTAGTAGTATATATGAGGAGTACTAGTAGTATATATCAGTAGTATATATGAGGAGTACTAGCAGTATATATATGAGTAGTAGTAGTATATATGAGGAGTACTAGCAGTATATATCAGTAGTAGTAGTATATATGAGGAGTACTAGCAGTATATATCAGTAGTAGTAGTATATATGAGGAGTACTAGCAGTATATATCAGTAGTAGTAGTATATATGAGGAGTACTAGTAGTATATATCAGTAGTATATATGAGGAGTACTAGCAGTATGTATAAGGAGGAGTACTAGTAGTATATATCAGTAGTAGTAGTATATATGAGGAGTACTAGCAGTATATATGAGGAGTACTAGTAGTATATATGAGGAGTACTAGCAGTATATATATAAGGAGGAGTAGTATATATCAGTAGTAGTAGTATATATGAGGAGGAGTAGTATATATGAGGAGTAGTATATATGAGGAGTACTAGCAGTATATATAAGGAGGAGTACTAGTAGTATATATCAGTAGTAGTAGTAGTATATATGAGGAGTAGTATATATGAGTAGTACTAGCAGTATATATATAAGGAGGAGTACTAGTAGTATATATCAGTAGTAGTAGTATATATGAGGAGTAGTATATATGAGGAGTACTAGCAGTATATATATAAGGAGTACTAGTAGTATATATCAGTAGTAGTAGTATATATGAGGAGTACTAGCAGTATATATATCAGTAGTAGTATATATGAGGAGTACTAGCAGTATGTATAAGGAGGAGTACTAGTAGTATATATCAGTAGTAGTATATATGGAGGAGTACTAGTAGTATATATCAGTAGTAGTAGTATATATGAGGAGTACTAGCAGTATATATATATAAGGAGGAGTAGTATATATGAGGAGTACTAGCAGTATATATATATGGAGGAGTACTAGTAGTATATATCAGTAGTAGTAGTATATATGAGGAGTAGTATATGAGGAGTACTAGCAGTATATATATATGGAGGAGTACTAGTAGTATATATCAGTAGTAGTAGTATATATGAGGAGTAGTATATGAGGAGTACTAGCAGTATATATATATGGAGGAGTACTAGTAGTATATATCAGTAGTAGTAGTATATATGAGGAGTACTAGCAGTATGTATAAGGAGGAGTACTAGTAGTATATATGAGGAGTACTAGCAGTATATATCAGTAGTAGTAGTATGTATGAGGAGTAGTATATATGAGGAGTACTAGCAGTATATATAAGGAGGAGTACTAGTAGTATATATCAGTAGTAGTAGTAGTATATATGAGTAGTATATATGAGTACTAGCAGTATATAAGGAGGAGTAGTATATATGAGGAGTAGTAGTATATATATAAGGAGGAGTACTAGTAGAATATATCAGTAGTAGTAGTATATATGAGGAGTAGTATATATGAGGAGTACTAGCAGTGTATATACAAGGAGGAGTACTAGTAGTATATATGAGGAGTAGTAGTAGTATATATGAGTAGTATATATGAGGAGTACTAGCAGTATATATGAGGAGTACAAGCAGTATATATCAGTAGTAGTAGTATATATGAGGAGTACTAGCAGTATATATCAGTAGTAGTAGTATATATGAGGAGTAGTATATATGAGGACTACTAGCAGTATGTATAAGGAGGAGTACTAGTAGTATATATGAGGAGTACTAGCAGTATGTATATAAGGAGGAGTACTAGTAGTATATATCAGTAGTAGTAGTATGTATGAGGAGTAGTATATATGAGGAGTACTAGCAGTATATATGGAGGAGTACTAGTAGTATATATCAGTAGTAGTATATATGGAGGAGTACTAGTAGTATATATCAGTAGTAGTACTATATATGAGGAGTACTAGCAGTATATATATATATATAAGGAGGAGTAGTATATATGAGGAGTACTAGCAGTATATATATATATGGAGGAGTAGTAGTAGTATATATCAGTAGTAGTAGTATATATGAGTACTAGCAGTATGTATAAGGAGGAGTACTAGCAGTATATATGAGGAGTACTAGTAGTATATATATATATATATATAAGGAGGAGTAGTATATATGAGGAGTACTAGCAGTATGTATAAGGAGGAGTACTAGCAGTATATATGAGGAGTACTAGTAGTATATATCAGTAGTAGTAGTATATATGAGGAGTACTAGTAGTATATATCAGTAGTAGTAGTATATATGAGGAGTACTAGTAGTATATATCAGTAGTAGTAGTATATATGAGGAGTACTAGCAGTATGTATAAGGAGGAGTACTAGCAGTATATATCAGTAGTAGTAGTATATATGAGGAGTACTAGCAGTATATAAGGAGGAGTAGTATATATGAGGAGTACTAGCAGTATGTATAAGGAGGAGTACTAGTAGTATATATCAGTAGTAGTAGTATATATGAGGAGTACTAGCAGTATATATCAGTAGTAGTAGTATATATGAGGAGTACTAGCAGTATATATCAGTAGTAGTAGTATATATGAGGAGTAGTATATATGAGGAGTACTAGCAGTATGTATAAGGAGGAGTACTAGTAGTATATATCAGTAGTAGTAGTAGTATATATGAGGAGTACTAGCAGTATATATCAGTAGTAGTATATATGAGGAGTACTAGCAGTATATATCAGTAGTAGTAGTATATATGAGGAGTACTAGCAGTATATATCAGTAGTAGTAGTATATATGAGGAGTACTAGCAGTATATATATGAGTAGTAGTAGTATATATGAGGAGTACTAGCAGTATATATCAGTAGTAGTAGTATATATGAGGAGTACTAGTAGTATATATCAGTAGTAGTAGTATATATGAGGAGTACTAGCAGTATATATCAGTAGTAGTAGTATATATGAGGAGTACTAGTAGTATATATCAGTAGTAGTAGTATATATGAGGAGTACTAGTAGTATATATCAGTAGTATATATGAGGAGTACTAGCAGTATATATATGAGTAGTAGTAGTATATATGAGGAGTACTAGCAGTATATATCAGTAGTAGTAGTATATATGAGGAGTACTAGCAGTATATATCAGTAGTAGTAGTATATATGAGGAGTACTAGCAGTATATATCAGTAGTAGTAGTATATATGAGGAGTACTAGTAGTATATATCAGTAGTATATATGAGGAGTACTAGCAGTATGTATAAGGAGGAGTACTAGTAGTATATATCAGTAGTAGTAGTATATATGAGGAGTACTAGCAGTATATATGAGGAGTACTAGTAGTATATATGAGGAGTACTAGCAGTATATATATGAGTAGTAGTAGTATATATGAGGAGTACTAGCAGTATATATGAGGAGTACAAGCAGTATATATCAGTAGTAGTAGTATATATGAGGAGTACTAGCAGTATATATCAGTAGTAGTAGTATATATGAGGAGTAGTATATATGAGGAGTACTAGCAGTATGTATAAGGAGGAGTACTAGTAGTATATATGAGGAGTACTAGCAGTATGTATATAAGGAGGAGTACTAGTAGTATATATCAGTAGTAGTAGTATATATGAGGAGTACTAGCAGTATATATATAAGGAGGAGTACTAGCAGTATATATCAGTAGTAGTAGTATATATGAGGAGTACTAGCAGTATATATCAGTAGTAGTAGTATATATGAGGAGTACTAGCAGTATATATATGAGTAGTAGTAGTATATATGAGGAGTACTAGCAGTATATATCAGTAGTAGTAGTAGTATATATGAGGAGTACTAGCAGTATGTATAAGGAGGAGTACTAGCAGTATATATCAGTAGTAGTAGTATATATGAGGAGTACTAGCAGTATAGATCAGTAGTAGTAGTATATATGAGGAGTACTAGTAGTATATATCAGTAGTAGTAGTATATATGAGGAGTACTAGCAGTATATATCAGTAGTAGTAGTATATATGAGGAGTAGTAGTAGTATGTATAAGAAGGAGTACTAGTAGTATGTATCAGTAGTAGTATATATATGAGGAGTACTAGCAGTATGTATAAGGAGGAGTACTAGTAGTATATATGAGGAGTAGTATATATGGAGGAGTACTAGCAGTATATATCAGTAGTAGTATATATGAGGAGTACTAGCAGTATATATCAGTAGTAGTAGTATATATGAGGAGTACTAGCAGTATGTATAAGGAGGAGTACTAGTAGTATATATCAGTAGTAGTAGTATATATGAGGAGTACTAGCAGTATATATGAGGAGTAGTAGTATATATGAGGAGTAGTAGTATATATGAGGAGTACTAGCAGTATATATATAAGGAGGAGTACTAGTAGTATATATCAGTAGTAGTAGTATATATGAGGAGTACTAGCAATATATATCAGTAGTAGTAGTATATATGAGGAGTAGTATATATGAGGAGTACTAGCAGTATGTATAAGGAGGAGTAGTATATATGAGGAGTACTAGCAGTATATATATAAGGAGGAGTACTAGTAGTATATATCAGTAGTAGTAGTATATATGAGGAGTAGTATATATGAGGAGTACTAGCAGTATGTATAAGGAGGAGTACTAGTAGTATATATCAGTAGTAGTAGTATATATGAGGAGTATTAGCAGTATGTATAAGGAGGAGTACTAGTAGTATATATCAGTAGTAGTATATATGAGGAGTAGTATATATGAGGAGTACTAGCAGTATGTATAAGGAGGAGTACTAGTAGTATATATCAGTAGTAGTAGTATATATGAGGAGTATTAGCAGTATGTATAAGGAGGAGTACTAGTAGTATATATCAGTAGTAGTAGTATATATGAGGAGTACTAGCAGTATATATATAAGGAGGAGTACTAGTAGTATATATCAGTAGTAGTAGTATATATGAGGAGTACTAGCAGTATATATGAGGAGTACTAGTAGTATATATGAGGAGTACTAGCAGTATATATGAGGAGTACTAGCAGTATATATATGAGTAGTAGTAGTATATATGAGGAGTACTAGCAGTATATAAGGAGGACTACCAGCAGTATATATAAGGAGGACTAGCAGCAGTATATATAAGGAGGAGTACTAGTAGTATATATCAGTAGTAGTAGTATATATGAGTAGTAGTAGTATATATCAGTAGTAGTAGTATATATGAGTAGTAGTAGTATATATGAGTAGTAGTATATATGAGGAGTACTAGTAGTATATATCAGTAGTAGTAGTATATATGAGGAGTACTAGTAGTATATATCAGTAGTAGTAGTATATATGAGGAGTACTAGCAGTATATATCAGTAGTAGTAGTATATATGAGGAGTACTAGCAGTATATATATAAGGAGGAGTACTAGCAGTATATATCAGTAGTAGTAGTATATATGAGGAGTACTAGCAGTATATATATAAGGAGGAGTACTAGCAGTATATATCAGTAGTAGTAGTATATATGAGGAGTACTAGCAGTATATATATAAGGAGGAGTACTAGTAGTATATATCAGTAGTAGTAGTATATATGGAGGAGTACTAGTAGTATATATCAGTAGTATATATGAGGAGTACTAGCAGTATATGAGGAGTACTAGCAGTATATATAAGGAGGACTACCAGCAGTATATATAAGGAGGAGTACTAGCAGTATATATATAAGGAGGAGTACTAGTAGTATATATCAGTAGTAGTAGTATATATGGAGGAGTACTAGTAGTATATATCAGTAGTAGTAGTATATATGAGGAGTACTAGCAGTATATGAGGAGTACTAGTAGTATATATAAGGAGGAGTACTAGTAGTATATATCAGTAGTAGTATATATGAGGAGTACTAGTAGTATATATCAGTAGTAGTAGTATATATGAGGAGTACTAGTAGTATATATCAGTAGTAGTAGTATATATGAGGAGTACTAGCAGTATATATATATAAGGAGGAGTACTAGTAGTATATATCAGTAGTAGTAGTATATATGAGGAGTACTAGTAGTATATATCAGTAGTAGTAGTATATATGAGGAGTACTAGTAGTATATATGAGGAGTACTAGTAGTATATATCAGTAGTAGTAGTATATATGAGGAGTACTAGCAGTATATATATAAGGAGGAGTACTAGTAGTATATATCAGTAGTAGTAGTATATATGAGGAGTACTAGCAGTATATATATAAGGAGGAGTACTAGTAGTATATATCAGTAGTAGTAGTATATATGGAGGAGTACTAGTAGTATATATATATAAGGAGGAGTACTAGTAGTATATATCAGTAGTAGTAGTATATATGGAGGAGTACTAGTAGTATATATCAGTAGTAGTAGTATATATGAGGAGTACTAGCAGTATATGAGGAGTACTAGTAGTATATATAAGGAGGACTACCAGCAGTATATATAAGAAGGAGTACTAGCAGTATATATATAAGGAGGAGTACTAGTAGTATATATCAGTAGTAGTATATATGAGGAGTACTAGCAGTATATATATATAAGGAGGAGTACTAGTAGTAAATATGAGGAGTACTAGCAGTATATATATATAAGGAGGAGTAGTATATATGAGGAGTACTAGCAGTATATATATATATAAGGAGGAGTAGTATATATCAGTAGTACTAGCAGTATATAAGAGGAGTACTAGCAGTATATATAAGGAGGACTACCAGCAGTATATATAAGGAGGAGTACTAGCAGTATATATAGATGTATATGAGGTCACTCCTGTATAGAAGTTGCCCCCGGGTCAAATATATAATACACACCCCCGGGTCACATACATAACATACACCCGCGGGTGACAAACAGACATGACAGGCATATATAATATTCACCGTGGTCCTCAGACCCCCGGGCCGCACTCACCACTCCGTTCTCGGCTTTCTGACTCCTCAGTGTCCGACCCCGCCCGGGAACCTCTCTCTCCCTCACACTAGCTGCTGTTCCGCGTTACTGCCGCCAGGAGCCGCTGTGCACTGAACGCTGCGTTTCTCCCAACACTCGTCCGCTAGAGGACGCTCTACCCGGAGAAAAGCTCTATGCTGGGAGCCGAACTGCCCCGCCATCTTAACTACTGGCAACGGAGTTATTCACACACCAAAAAAAAAACACATTCATAAATGCTTTATACTCCTCCGCCTCCATCATAAGTGTTGGCACCAGACCGGATATCCTCTTAGATCACTTTACCTCACGATAGACACACACATCCTCTTAGATCACTTTACCTCACGATAGACACACACACACACACACACACACACACACACACACACACACACACACACACACACACACACACACACACACACACACACACACACACACACACACACACACACACACACACACACACACACACACACACACACACACACACACCTCACCACACACTATACTATACACAACTCACCACACACACTATACACAGCTCACCACACACACTATACACAGCTCACCACACACTATACACAGCTCACCATACACGGCTCACCACACACACTATACACGGCTCACCACACACACTATACACGGCTCACCACACACACGCTATACACAGCTCACCACACACACGCTATACACAGCTCACCACACACACTATACACAACTCACCACACACACTATACACAACTCACCACACACTATACTATACACAACTCACCACACACACTATACACAGCTCACCACACACACTATACACAGCTCACCACACACTATACACAGCTCACTATACACGGCTCACCACACACACTATACACAGCTCACCACACACTATACTATACACGGCTCACCACACACTATACACAGCTCACCACACACACTATACACGGCTCACCACACACACTATACACGGCTCACCACACACACTATACACAGCTCACCACACACACTATACACGGCTCACCACACACTATACACGGCTCACCACACACACTATACACAGCTCACCACACACACTATACACGGCTCACCACACACTATACACAACTCACCACACACACTATACACAACTCACCACACACTATACACAACTCACCACACACTATACACAGCTCACCACACACACTATACACGGCTCACCACACACACTATACACGGCTCACCACACACTATACACGGCTCACCACACACACTATACACGGCTCACCACACACACTATACACGGCTCACCACACACACTATACACGGCTCACCACACACACTATACACAGCTCACCACACACTATACACAGCTCACCACACACTATACACAACTCACCACACACACTATACACAACTCACCACACACACTATACACGGCTCACCACACACACTATACACGGCTCACCACACACACTATACACGGCTCACCACACACTATACACGGCTCACCACACACTATACTATACACAACTCACCACACACACTATACACAGCTCACCACACACACTATACACAACTCACCACACACACTATACACAACTCACCACACACTATACTATACACAACTCACCACACACACTATACACAGCTCACCACACACACTATACACAGCTCACCATACACGGCTCACCACACACACTATACACAGCTCACCACACACACTATACACAGCTCACCACACACACTATACACGGCTCACCACACACACTATACACGGCTCACCACACACTATACTATACACGGCTCACCACACACACGCTATACACAGCTCACCACACACACTATACACAACTCACCACACACACTATACACAACTCACCACACACTATACTATACACAACTCACCACACACACTATACACAGCTCACCACACACACTATACACAGCTCACCACACACTATACACAGCTCACTATACACGGCTCACCACACACACTATACACGGCTCACCACACACACTATACACAGCTCACCACACACTATACTATACACGGCTCACCACACACTATACACAGCTCACCACACACTATACACAGCTCACCACACACACTATACACGGCTCACCACACACACTATACACAGCTCACCACACACACTATACACGGCTCACCACACACTATACACAACTCACCACACACACTATACACAACTCACCACACACACTATACACAACTCACCACACACTATACACAACTCACCACACACTATACACAGCTCACCACACACACTATACACGGCTCACCACACACACTATACACGGCTCACCACACACTATACACAGCTCACCACACACACTATACACGCCTCACCACACACACTATACACGGCTCACCACACACACTATACACAGCTCACCACACACTATACACAGCTCACCACACACTATACACAGCTCACCACACACTATACACAACTCACCACACACACTATACACAACTCACCACACACACTATACACGGCTCACCACACACACTATACACGGCTCACCACACACACTATACACGGCTCACCACACACTATACACGGCTCACCACACACACTATACACGGCTCACCACACACTATACACGGCTCACCACACACACTATACACGGCTCGTCACACGCTACACACAGCTCACCACACACACTATACACAGCTCACCACACACTATACACAGCTCACCACACACTATACACAACTCACCACACACACTATACACAACTCACCACACACTATACACAGCTCACCACACACACTATACACAGCTCACCACACACACTATACACAGCTCACCACGCACTATACACAGCTCACTATACACGGCTCACCACACACACTATACACAGCTCACCACACACACTATACACAGCTCACCACACACTATACACAGCTCACTATACACGGCTCACCACACACACTATACACGGCTCACCACACACACTATACACAGCTCACCACACACACTATACACGGCTCACCACACACTATACACGGCTCACCACACACACTATACACGGCTCACCACACACTATACACGGCTCACCACACACACTATACACAGCTCGTCACACGCTACACACAGCTCACCACACACACTATACACAGCTCACCACACACACTATACACAGCTCACCACACACTATACACAACTCACCACACACACTATACACAACTCACCACACACTATACACAACTCACCACACACACTATACACAGCTCACCACACACACTATACACAGCTCACCACGCACTATACACAGCTCACTATACACGGCTCACCACACACACTATACACCGCTCACCACACACACTATACACAGCTCACCACACACTATACACGGCTCACCACACACACTATACACGGCTCACCACACACTATACACGGCTCACCACACACTATACACGGCTCAGCACACACTATACACAGCTCACCACACACACTATACACGGCTCACCACACACTATACACAGCTCACCACACACACTATACACAGCTCACCACACACTATACACGGCTCACCATACACTATACACGGCTCACCACACACTATACACAGCTCACCATACACGGCTCACCACACACACTATACACAGCTCACCACACACACTATACACAGCTCACCACACACACTATACACGGCTCACCACACACTATACACGGCTCACCACACACACTATACACGGCTCACCACACACACTATACACGGCTCACCACACACACTATACACGGCTCACCACACACACTATACACGGCTCACCACACACTATACACAACTCACCACACACACTATACACAACTCACCACACACACTATACACAACTCACCACACACTATACTATACACAACTCAACACACACACTATACACAGCTCACCACACACACTATACACAACTCACCACACACACTATACACAACTCACCACACACTATACTATACACAACTCACCACACACACTATACACAGCTCACCACACACACTATACACAACTCACCACACACTATACACAGCTCACTATACACGGCTCACCACACACTATACACGGCTCACCACACACACTATACACGGCTCACCACACACACTATACACAGCTCACCACACACACTATACACAGCTCACCACACACTATACACAACTCACCACACACACTATACACAACTCACCACACACTATACACAACTCACCACACACACTATACACGGCTCACCACACACACTATACACGGCTCACCACACACACTATACACGGCTCACCACACACTATACACGGCTCACCACACACACTATACACGGCTCACCACACACTATACACGGCTCACCACACACACTATACACGGCTCGTCACACGCTACACACAGCTCACCACACACACTATACACAGCTCACCACACACTATACACAGCTCACCACACACACTATACACAACTCACCACACACTATACACAGCTCACCACACACACTATACACAGCTCACCACACACACTATACACAGCTCACCACGCACTATACACAGCTCACTATACACGGCTCACCACACACACTATACACAGCTCACCACACACACTATACACAGCTCACCACGCACTATACACAGCTCACTATACACGGCTCACCACACACACTATACACAGCTCACCACACACACTATATACAGCTCACCACACACTATACACAGCTCACTATACACGGCTCACCACACACACTATACACGGCTCACCACACACACTATACACAGCTCACCACACACACTATACACGGCTCACCACACACTATACACGGCTCACCACACACACTATACACGGCTCACCACACACTATACACGGCTCACCACACACACTATACACAGCTCGTCACGCGCTACACACAGCTCACCACACACACTATACACAGCTCACCACACACACTATACACAGCTCACCACACACTATACACAACTCACCACACACACTATACACAGCTCACCACACACACTATACACAGCTCACCACGCACTATACACAGCTCACTATACACGGCTCACCACACACACTATAAACGGCTCACCACACACACTATACACAGCTCACTATACACGGCTCACCACACACACTATACACGGCTCACCACACACTATACACGGCTCACCACACACTATACACGGCTCAGCACACACTATACACAGCTCACCACACACACTATACACGGCTCACCACACACTACACACAGCTCACCACACACACTATACACAGCTCACCACACACTATACACGGCTCACCATACACTATACACGGCTCACCACACACTATACACAGCTCACCATACACGGCTCACCACACACACTATACACAGCTCACCACACACACTATACACAGCTCACAATACACAGCTCACCACACACACTATACACGGCTCACCACACACTATACACGGCTCACCACACACACTATACACGGCTCACCACACACACTATACACGGCTCACCACACACTATACACAGCTCACCGCACACACTATACACAGCTCACCACACACACTATACACAACTCACCACACACTATACTATACACAACTCACCACACACACTATACACAGCTCACCACACACACTATACACAACTCACCACACACACTATACACAACTCACCACACACTATACTATACACAACTCACCACACACACTATACACAGCTCACCACACACACTATACACAGCTCACCACACACTATACACAGCTCACTATACACGGCTCACCACACACACTATACACGGCTCACCACACACACTATACACGGCTCTCCACACACACTATACACAGCTCACCACACACTATACACAACTCACCACACACACTATACACAACTCACCACACACTATACACAACTCACCACACACACTATACACGGCTCACCACACACACTATACACGGCTCACCACACACACTATACACGGCTCACCACACACTATACACGGCTCACCACACACACTATACACGGCTCACCACACACTATACACGGCTCACCACACACACTATACACGGCTCGTCACACGCTACACACAGCTCACCACACACACTATACACAGCTCACCACACACTATACACAGCTCACCACACACTATACACAACTCACCACACACACTATACACAACTCACCACACACTATACACAGCTCACCACACACACTATACACAGCTCACCACACACACTATACACAGCTCACCACGCACTATACACAGCTCACTATACACGGCTCACCACACACACTATACACAGCTCACCACACACACTATACACAGCTCACCACACACAATACACAGCTCACTATACACGGCTCACCACACACACTATACACGGCTCACCACACACACTATACACAGCTCACCACACACACTATACACGGCTCACCACACACTATACACGGCTCACCACACACACTATACACGGCTCACCACACACTATACACGGCTCACCACACACACTATACACAGCTCGTCACACGCTACACACAGCTCACCACACACACTATACACAGCTCACCACACACACTATACACAGCTCACCACACACTATACACAACTCACCACACACACTATACACAACTCACCACACACTATACACAACTCACCACACACACTATACACAGCTCACCACACACACTATACACAGCTCACCACGCACTATACACAGCTCACTATACACGGCTCACCACACACACTATACACAGCTCACCACACACACTATACACAGCTCACCACACACTATACACGGCTCACCACACACACTATACACGGCTCACCACACACTATACACGGCTCAGCACACACTATACACAGCTCACCACACACACTATACACGGCTCACCACACACTATACACAGCTCACCACACACACTATACACAGCTCACCACACACTATACACGGCTCACCATACACTATACACGGCTCACCACACACTATACACAGCTCACCATACACGGCTCACCACACACACTATACACAGCTCACCACACACACTATACACAGCTCACAATACACAGCTCACCACACACACTATACACGGCTCACCACACACTATACACGGCTCACCACACACACTATACACGGCTCACCACACACACTATACACGGCTCACCACACACACTATACACGGCTCACCACACACACTATACACGGCTCACCACACACACTATACACAGCTCACCGCACACACTATACACAGCTCACCACACACACTATACACAACTCACCACACACTATACTATACACAACTCACCACACACACTATACACAGCTCACCACACACACTATACACAACTCACCACACACACTATACACAACTCACCACACACTATACTATACACAACTCACCACACACACTATACACAGCTCACCACACACACTATACACAGCTCACCACACACTATACACAGCTCACTATACACGGCTCACCACACACACTATACACGGCTCACCACACACACTATACACGGCTCACCACACACACTATACACAGCTCACCACACACACACTATACACAGCTCACCACACACTATACACAACTCACCACACACACTATACACAACTCACCACACACTATACACAACTCACCACACACACTATACACGGCTCACCACACACACTATACACGGCTCACCACACACACTATACACGGCTCACCACACACTATACACGGCTCACCACACACACTATACACGGCTCACCACACACTATACACGGCTCACCACACACACTATACACGGCTCGTCACACGCTACACACAGCTCACCACACACACTATACACAGCTCACCACACACTATACACAGCTCACCACACACTATACACAACTCACCACACACACTATACACAACTCACCACACACTATACACAGCTCACCACACACACTATACACAGCTCACCACACACACTATACACAGCTCACCACGCACTATACACAGCTCACTATACACGGCTCACCACACACACTATACACAGCTCACCACACACACTATACACAGCTCACCACACACTATACACAGCTCACTATACACGGCTCACCACACACACTATACACGGCTCACCACACACACTGTACACGGCTCACCACACACTATACACAGCTCACCACACACTATACACGGCTCACCACACACACTATACACGGCTCACCACACACTATACACGGCTCACCACACACACTATACACAGCTCGTCACACGCTACACACAGCTCACCACACACACTATACACAGCTCACCACACACACTATACACAGCTCACCACACACTATACACAACTCACCACACACACTATACACAACTCACCACACACTATACACAACTCACCACACACACTATACACAGCTCACCACACACACTATACACAGCTCACCACGCACTATACACAGCTCACTATACACGGCTCCCCACACACACTATACACAGCTCACCACACACACTATACACAGCTCACCACACACTATACACGGCTCACCACACACACTATACACAGCTCACCACACACACTATACACGGCTCACCACACACTATACACAGCTCACCACACACACTATACACAGCTCACCACACACTATACACGGCTCACCATACACTATACACGGCTCACCACACACTATACACAGCTCACCATACACGGCTCACCACACACACTATACACAGCGCACCACACACACTATACACAGCTCACAATACACAGCTCACCACACACACTATACACGGCTCACCACACACTATACACGGCTCACCACACACACTATACACGGCTCACCACACACACTATACACGGCTCACCACACACACTATACACGGCTCACCACACACACTATACACGGCTCACCACACACACTATACACAGCTCACCGCACACACTATACACAGCTCACCACACACACTATACACAACTCACCACACACTATACTATACACAACTCACCACACACACTATACACAGCTCACCACACACACTATACACAACTCACCACACACACTATACACAACTCACCACACACTATACTATACACAACTCACCACACACACTATACACAGCTCGCCACACACACTATACACAGCTCACCACACACTATACACAGCTCACTATACACGGCTCACCACACACACTATACACGGCTCACCACACACACTATACACGGCTCACCACACACACTATACACAGCTCACCACACACACTATACACAGCTCACCACACACTATACACAACTCACCACACACACTATACACAACTCACCACACACTATACACAACTCACCACACACACTATACACGGCTCACCACACACACTATACACGGCTCACCACACACACTATACACGGCTCACCACACACTATACACGGCTCACCACACACACTATACACGGCTCACCACACATTATACACGGCTCACCACACACACTATACACGGCTCGTCACACGCTACACACAGCTCACCACACACACTATACACAGCTCACCACACACTATACACAGCTCACCACACACTATACACAACTCACCACACACACTATACACAACTCACCACACACTATACACAGCTCACCACACACACTATACACAGCTCACCACACACACTATACACAGCTCACCACGCACTATACACAGCTCACTATACACGGCTCACCACACACACTATACACAGCTCACCACACACACTATACACAGCTCACCACACACTATACACAGCTCACTATACACGGCTCACCACACACACTATACACGGCTCACCACACACACTATACACAGCTCACCACACACACTATACACGGCTCACCACACACTATACACGGCTTACCACACACACTATACACGGCTCACCACACACTATACACGGCTCACCACACACACTATACACAGCTCGTCACACGCTACACACAGCTCACCACACACACTATACACAGCTCACCACACACACTATACACAGCTCACCACACACTATACACAACTCACCACACACACTATACACAACTCACCACACACTATACACAACTCACCACACACACTATACACAGCTCACCACACACACTATACACAGCTCACCACGCACTATACACAGCTCACTATACACGGCTCACCACACACACTATACACAGCTCACCACACACACTATACACAGCTCACCACACACTATACACGGCTCACCACACACACTATACACGGCTCACCACACACTATACACGGCTCACCACACACTATACACGGCTCACCCCACACACTGTACACAGCTCACCACACACACTATACACGGCTCACCACACACTATACACAGCTCACCACACACACTATACACGGCTCACCACACACTATACACAGCTCACCACACACACTATACACAGCTCACCACACACTATACACGGCTCACCATACACTATACACGGCTCACCACACACTATACACAGCTCACCATACACGGCTCACCACACACACTATACACAGCTCACCACACACACTATACACAGCTCACAATACACAGCTCACCACACACACTATACACGGCTCACCACACACTATACACGGCTCACCACACACACTATACACGGCTCACCACACACACTATACACGGCTCACCACACACACTATACACGGCTCACCACACACACTATACACGGCTCACCACACACTATACACAGCTCACCGCACACACTATACACAGCTCACCACACACACTATACACAACTCACCACACACTATACTATACACAACTCACCACACACACTATACACAGCTCACCACACACACTATACACAACTCACCACACACACTATACACAACTCACCACACACTATACTATACACAACTCACCACACACACTATACACAGCTCACCACACACACTATACACAGCTCACCACACATTATACACAGCTCACTATACACGGCTCACCACACACACTATACACGGCTCACCACACACACTATACACGGCTCACCACACACACTATACACAGCTCACCACACACACTATACACAGCTCACCACACACTATACACAACTCACCACACACACTATACACAACTCACCACACACTATACACAACTCACCACACACACTATACACGGCTCACCACACACACTATACACGGCTCACCACACACACTATACACGGCTCACCACACACTATACACGGCTCACCACACACACTATACACGGCTCACCACACACACTATACACGGCTCGTCACACGCTACACACAGCTCACCACACACACTATACACAGCTCACCACACACTATACACAGCTCACCACACACTATACACAACTCACCACACACACTATACACAACTCACCACACACTATACACAGCTCACCACACACACTATACACAGCTCACCACACACACTATACACAGCTCACCACGCACTATACACAGCTCACTATACACGGCTCACCACACACACTATACACAGCTCACCACACACACTATACACAGCTCACCACACACTATACACAGCTCACTATACACGGCTCACCACACACACTATACACGGCTCACCACACACACTATACACAGCTCACCACACACACTATACACGGCTCACCACACACTATACACGGCTCACCACACACACTATACACGGCTCACCACACACTATACACGGCTCACCACACACACTATACACAGCTCGTCACACGCTACACACAGCTCACCACACACACTATACACAGCTCACCACACACACTATACACAGCTCACCACACACTATACACAACTCACCACACACACTATACACAACTCACCACACACTATACACAACTCACCACACACACTATACACATCTCACCACACACACTATACACAGCTCACCACGCACTATACACAGCTCACTATACACGGCTCACCACACACACTATACACAGCTCACCACACACATTATACACAGCTCACCACACACTATACACGGCTCACCACACACACTATACACGGCTCACCACACACTATACACGGCTCACCACACACTATACACGGCTCAGCACACACTATACACAGCTCACCACACACACTATACACGGCTCACCACACACTATACACAGCTCACCACACACACTATACACAGCTCACCACACACTATACACGGCTCACCATACACTATACACGGCTCACCACACACTATACACAGCTCACCATACACGGCTCACCACACACACTATACACAGCTCACCACACACACTATACACAGCTCACAATACACAGCTCACCACACACACTATACACGGCTCACCACACACTATACACGGCTCACCACACACACTATACACGGCTCACCACACACACTATACACGGCTCACCACACACACTATACACGGCTCACCACACACACTATACACGGCTCACCACACACTATACACAGCTCACCGCACACACTATACACAGCTCACCACACACACTATACACAACTCACCACACACTATACTATACACAACTCACCACACACACTATACACAGCTCACCACACACACTATACACAACTCACCACACACACTATACACAACTCACCACACACTATACTATACACAACTCACCACACACACTATACACAGCTCACCACACACACTATACACAGCTCACCACACACTATACACAGCTCACTATACACGGCTCACCACACACACTATACACGGCTCACCACACACACTATACACGGCTCACCACACACACTATACACAGCTCACCACACACACTATACACAGCTCACCACACACTATACACAACTCACCACACACACTATACACAACTCACCACACACTATACACAACTCACCACACACACTATACACGGCTCACCACACACACTATACACGGCTCACCACACACACTATACACGGCTCACCACACACTATACACGGCTCACCACACACACTATACACGGCTCACCACACACTATACACGGCTCACCACACACACTATACACGGCTCGTCACACGCTACACAACTCACCACACACACTATACACAGCTCACCACACACTATACACAGCTCACCACACACTATACACAGCTCACCACACACCATACACAACTCACCACACACACTATACACAACTCACCACACACTATACACAGCTCACCACACACACTATACACAGCTCACCACACACACTATACACAGCTCACCACGCACTATACACAGCTCACTATACACGGCTCACCACACACACTATACACAGCTCACCACACACACTATACACAGCTCACCACACACTATACACAGCTCACTATACACGGCTCACCACACACACTATACACGGCTCACCACACACACTATACACAGCTCACCACACACACTATACACGGCTCACCACACACTATACACGGCTCACCACACACACTATACACGGCTCACCACACACTATACACGGCTCACCACACACACTATACACAGCTCGTCACACGCTACACACAGCTCACCACACACACTATACACAGCTCACCACACACACTATACACAGCTCACCACACACTATACACAACTCACCACACACACTATACACAACTCACCACACACTATACACAACTCACCACACACACTATACACAGCTCACCACACACACTATACACAGCTCACCACGCACTATACACAGCTCACTATACACGGCTCACCACACACACTATACACAGCTCACCACACACACTATACACAGCTCACCACACACTATACACGGCTCACCACACACACTATACACGGCTCACCACACACTATACACGGCTCACCACACACTATACACGGCTCAGCACACACTATACACAGCTCACCACACACACTATACACGGCTCACCACACACTATACACAGCTCACCACACACACTATACACAGCTCACCACACACTATACACGGCTCACCATACACTATACACGGCTCACCACACACTATACACAGCTCACCATACACGGCTCACCACACACACTATACACAGCTCACCACACACACTATACACAGCTCACAATACACAGCTCACCACACACACTATACACGGCTCACCACACACTATACACGGCTCACCACACACACTATACACGGCTCACCACACACACTATACACGGCTCACCACACACACTATACACGGCTCACCACACACACTATACACGGCTCACCACACACTATACACAGCTCACCGCACACACTATACACAGCTCACCACACACACTATACACGGCTCACTATACACGGCTCACCACACACACTATAAACAGCTCACCACACACTATACACGGCTCACCACACACACTATACACGGCTCACCACACACTATACACGGCTCACCACACACACTATACACAGCTCACCACACACACTATACACAGCTCACCACACACACTATACACGGCTCACCACACACACTATACACAGCTCACCACACACTGTACACAGCTCACCACACACTGTACACGGCTCACCACACACTATACACGGCTCACCACACACACTATACACGGCTCACCACACACACTATACACAGCTCACCAGACACACTATACACGGCTCACCACACACACTATACACGGCTCACCACACACACTATACACGGCTCACCACACACACTATACACGGCTCACCACACACACTATACACGGCTCACCACACACACTATACACAGCTCACCACACACACTATACACGGCTCACCACACACACTATACACAGCTCACCACATACACTATACACGGCTCACCACACACTATACACAGCTCACCACACACACTGTACACGGCTCACCACACACTATACACGGCTCACCACACACACTATACACGGCTCACCACACACTATACACGGCTCACCACACACACTATACACAGCTCACCACACACACTATACACGGCTCACCACACACACTATACACGGCTCACCACACACACTATACACGGCTCACCACACACACTATACACGGCTCACCACACACACTATACACAGCTCACCACACACACTATACACAGCTCACCACACACACTATACACAGCTCACCACACACTATACACAGCTCACCACACACACTATACACGGCTCACCACACACTATACACAGCTCACCACACACACTATACACGGCTCACCACACACACTATACACGGCTCACCACACACTATACACAGCTCACCGCACACACTATACACAGCTCACCACACACACTATACACGGCTCACTATACACGGCTCACCACACACACTATAAACAGCTCACCACACACTATACACGGCTCACCACACACACTATACACGGCTCACCACACACTATACACGGCTCACCACACACACTATACACAGCTCACCACACACACTATACACAGCTCACCACACACACTATACACGGCTCACCACACACACTATACACAGCTCACCACACACTATACACAGCTCACCACACACTGTACACGGCTCACCACACACTATACACGGCTCACCACACACACTATACACGGCTCACCACACACACTATACACGGCTCACCACAAACACTATACACAGCTCACCACACACACTATACACGGCTCACCACACACACTATACACGGCTCACCACACACACTATACACGGCTCACCACACACACTATACACGGCTCACCACACACACTATACACAGCTCACCACACACACTATACACGGCTCACCACACACACTATACACAGCTCACCACACACACTATACACAGCTCACCACATACACTATACACGGCTCACCACACACTATACACAGCTCACCACACACACTGTACACGGCTCACCACACACTATACACAGCTCACCACACACACTATACACGGCTCACCACACACTATACACGGCTCACCACACACACTATACACAGCTCACCACACACACTATACACAGCTCACCACACACACTATACACCGCTCACCACACACACTATACACGGCTCACCACACACACTATACACGGCTCACCACACACACTATACACAGCTCACCACACACACTATACACAGCTCACCACACACACTATACACAGCTCACCACACACTATACACAGCTCACCACACACACTATACACGGCTCACCACACACTATACACAGCTCACCACACACACTATACACGGCTCACTATATACGGCTCACCACACACTATACACGGCTCACCACACACTATACACGGCTCACCACACACTATACACGGCTCACCACACACTATACACGGCTCACCACACACTATACACGGCTCACCACACACTATACACGGCTCACCACACACTATACACGGCTCACCACACACTATACACAGCTCACCATACACGGCTCACCACACACACTATACACAGCTCACCACACACACTATACACAGCTCACAATACACAGCTCACCACACACACTATACACGGCTCACCACACACTATACACGGCTCACCACACACACTATACACGGCTCACCACACACACTATACACGGCTCACCACACACACTATACACGGCTCACCACACACACTATACACGGCTCACCACACACTATACACAGCTCACCGCACACACTATACACAGCTCACCACACACACTATACACAACTCACCACACACTATACTATACACAACTCACCACACACACTATACACAGCTCACCACACACACTATACACAACTCACCACACACACTATACACAACTCACCACACACTATACTATACACAACTCACCACACACACTATACACAGCTCACCACACACACTATACACAGCTCACCACACACTATACACAGCTCACTATACACGGCTCACCACACACACTATACACGGCTCACCACACACACTATACACGGCTCACCACACACACTATACACAGCTCACCACACACACTATACACAGCTCACCACACACTATACACAACTCACCACACACACTATACACAACTCACCACACACTATACACAACTCACCACACACACTATACACGGCTCACCACACACACTATACACGGCTCACCACACACACTATACACGGCTCACCACACACTATACACGGCTCACCACACACACTATACACGGCTCACCACACACACTATACACGGCTCGTCACACGCTACACACAGCTCACCACACACACTATACACAGCTCACCACACACTATACACAGCTCACCACACACTATACACAACTCACCACACACACTATACACAACTCACCACACACTATACACAGCTCACCACACACACTATACACAGCTCACCACACACACTATACACAGCTCACCACGCACTATACACAGCTCACTATACACCTCTCACCACACACACTATACACAGCTCACCACACACACTATACACAGCTCACCACACACTATACACAGCTCACTATACACGGCTCACCACACACACTATACACGGCTCACCACACACACTATACACAGCTCACCACACACACTATACACGGCTCACCACACACTATACACGGCTCACCACACACACTATACACGGCTCACCACACACTATACACGGCTCACCACACACACTATACACAGCTCGTCACACGCTACACACAGCTCACCACACACACTATACACAGCTCACCACACACACTATACACAGCTCACCACACACTATACACAACTCACCACACACACTATACACAACTCACCACACACTATACACAACTCACCACACACACTATACACAGCTCACCACACACACTATACACAGCTCACCACGCACTATACACAGCTCACTATACACGGCTCACCACACACACTATACACAGCTCACCACACACATTATACACAGCTCACCACACACTATACACGGCTCACCACACACACTATACACGGCTCACCACACACTATACACGGCTCACCACACACTATACACGGCTCAGCACACACTATACACAGCTCACCACACACACTATACACGGCTCACCACACACTATACACAGCTCACCACACACACTATACACAGCTCACCACACACTATACACGGCTCACCATACACTATACACGGCTCACCACACACTATACACAGCTCACCATACACGGCTCACCACACACACTATACACAGCTCACCACACACACTATACACAGCTCACAATACACAGCTCACCACACACACTATACACGGCTCACCACACACTATACACGGCTCACCACACACACTATACACGGCTCACCACACACACTATACACGGCTCACCACACACACTATACACGGCTCACCACACACACTATACACGGCTCACCACACACTATACACAGCTCACCGCACACACTATACACAGCTCACCACACACACTATACACAACTCACCACACACTATACTATACACAACTCACCACACACACTATACACAGCTCACCACACACACTATACACAACTCACCACACACACTATACACAACTCACCACACACTATACTATACACAACTCACCACACACACTATACACAGCTCACCACACACACTATACACAGCTCACCACACACTATACACAGCTCACTATACACGGCTCACCACACACACTATACACGGCTCACCACACACACTATACACGGCTCACCACACACACTATACACAGCTCACCACACACACTATACACAGCTCACCACACACTATACACAACTCACCACACACACTATACACAACTCACCACACACTATACACAACTCACCACACACACTATACACGGCTCACCACACACACTATACACGGCTCACCACACACACTATACACGGCTCACCACACACTATACACGGCTCACCACACACACTATACACGGCTCACCACACACTATACACGGCTCACCACACACACTATACACGGCTCGTCACACGCTACACACAGCTCACCACACACACTATACACAGCTCACCACACACTATACACAGCTCACCACACACCATACACAACTCACCACACACACTATACACAACTCACCACACACTATACACAGCTCACCACACACACTATACACAGCTCACCACACACACTATACACAGCTCACCACGCACTATACACAGCTCACTATACACACACTATACACAGCTCACCACACACACTATACACAGCTCACCACACACTATACACAGCTCACTATACACGGCTCACCACACACACTATACACGGCTCACCACACACACTATACACAGCTCACCACACACACTATACACGGCTCACCACACACTATACACGGCTCACCACACACACTATACACGGCTCACCACACACTATACACGGCTCACCACACACACTATACACAGCTCGTCACACGCTACACACAGCTCACCACACACACTATACACAGCTCACCACACACTATACACAACTCACCACACACACTATACACAACTCACCACACACTATACACAACTCACCACACACACTATACACAGCTCACCACACACACTATACACAGCTCACCACGCACTATACACAGCTCACTATACACGGCTCACCACACACACTATACACAGCTCACCACACACACTATACACAGCTCACCACACACTATACACGGCTCACCACACACACTATACACGGCTCACCACACACTATACACGGCTCACCACACACTATACACGGCTCAGCACACACTATACACAGCTCACCACACACACTATACACGGCTCACCACACACTATACACAGCTCACCACACACACTATACACAGCTCACCACACACTATACACGGCTCACCATACACTATACACGGCTCACCACACACTATACACAGCTCACCATACACGGCTCACCACACACACTATACACAGCTCACCACACACACTATACACAGCTCACAATACACAGCTCACCACACACACTATACACGGCTCACCACACACTATACACGGCTCACCACACACACTATACACGGCTCACCACACACACTATACACGGCTCACCACACACACTATACACGGCTCACCACACACACTATACACGGCTCACCACACACTATACACAGCTCACCGCACACACTATACACAGCTCACCACACACACTATACACGGCTCACTATACACGGCTCACCACACACACTATAAACAGCTCACCACACACTATACACGGCTCACCACACACACTATACACGGCTCACCACACACTATACACGGCTCACCACACACACTATACACAGCTCACCACACACACTATACACGGCTCACCACACACACTATACACGGCTCACCACACACACTATACACGGCTCACCACACACACTATACACAGCTCACCACACACACTATACACGGCTCACCACACACACTATACACAGCTCACCACACACACTATACACAGCTCACCACATACACTATACACGGCTCACCACACACTATACACAGCTCACCACACACACTATACACGGCTCACCACACACACTATACACAGCTCACCACACACTATACACAGCTCACCACACACTGTACACGGCTCACCACACACTATACACGGCTCACCACACACACTATACACGGCTCACCACACACACTATACACAGCTCACCACAAACACTATACACAGCTCACCACACACACTATACACGGCTCACCACACACACTATACACGGCTCACCACACACACTATACACGGCTCACCACACACACTATACACGGCTCACCACACACACTATACACGGCTCACCACACACACTATACACAGCTCACCACACACACTATACACGGCTCACCACACACACTATACACAGCTCACCACACACACTATACACAGCTCACCACATACACTATACACGGCTCACCACACACTATACACAGCTCACCACACACACTGTACACGGCTCACCACACACTATACACAGCTCACCACACACACTATACACGGCTCACCACACACTATACACGGCTCACCACACACACTATACACAGCTCACCACACACGGCTCACCACACACACTATACACGGCTCACCACACACACTATACACGGCTCACCACACACACTATACACGGCTCACCACACACACTATACACGGCTCACCACACACACTATACACAGCTCACCACACACACTATACACGGCTCACCACACACACTATACACAGCTCACCACACACACTATACACAGCTCACCACATACACTATACACGGCTCACCACACACTATACACAGCTCACCACACACACTGTACACGGCTCACCACACACTATACACAGCTCACCACACACACTATACACGGCTCACCACACACTATACACGGCTCACCACACACACTATACACAGCTCACCACACACACTATACACAGCTCACCACACACACTATACACCGCTCACCACACACACTATACACCGCTCACCACACACACTATACACGGCTCACCACACACACTATACACAGCTCACCACACACACTATACACCGCTCACCACACACACTATACACGGCTCACCACACACACTATACACGGCTCACCACACACACTATACACAGCTCACCACACACACTATACACAGCTCACCACACACACTATACACAGCTCACCACACACTATACACAGCTCACCACACACACTATACACGGCTCACCACACACTATACACAGCTCACCACACACACTATACACGGCTCACTATATACGGCTCACCACACACTATACACGGCTCACCACACACTATACACGGCTCACCACACACTATACACGGCTCACCACACACTATACACGGCTCACCACACACTATACACGGCTCACCACACACTATACACGGCTCACCACACACTATACACGGCTCACCACACACTATACACGGCTCAGCACACACTATACACAGCTCACCACACACTATACACAGCTCACCATACACGGCTCACCACACACACTATACACAGCTCACCACACACACTATACACAGCTCACCACACACTATACACAGCTCACCACACACACTATACACAGCTCACCACACACACTATACACAGCTGACCATACACTATACACAGCTCACCACACACACTATACACGGCTCACCACACACTATACACGGCTCACCACACACACTATACACAGCTCACCACACACAATACACAGCTCACCACACACACTATACACGGCTCACCACACACACTATACACGGCTCACCACACACTATACACGGCTCACCACACACTATACACGGCTCACCACACACTATACACGGCTCACCACACACACTATACACGGCTCACCACACACTATACACAGCTCACCATACACGGCTCACCACACACTATACACAGCTCACCATACACGGCTCACCACACACACTATACACGGCTCACCACACACACTATACACGGCTCACCACACACACTATACACGGCTCACCACACACACTATACACGGCTCACCACACACACTATACACGGCTCACCACACACACTATACACGGCTCACCACACACACTATACACGGCTCACCACACACACTATACACGGCTCACCACACACACTATACACGGCTCACCACACACACTATACACGGCTCACCACACACTATACACGGCTCACTATACACGGCTCACCACACACACTATACACGGCTCACCACACACACTATACACGGCTCACCACACACACTATACACGGCTCACCACACACACTATACACAGCTCACCACACACTATACACAGCTCACCACACACACTATACACGGCTCACCACACACACTATACACGGCTCACCACACACTATACACAGCTCACCATACACAATACACAGCTCACCACACACACTATACACAGCTCACCACACACACTATACACGGCTCACCACACACTATACACGGCTCACCACACACTATACACGGCTCACCACACACTATACACGGCTCACCACACACACTATACACAGCTCACCACACACTATACACAGCTCACCATACACGGCTCACCACACACACTATACACAGCTCACCACACACAATACACAGCTCACCACACACACTATACACGGCTCACCACACACACTATACACGGCTCACCACACACTATACACGGCTCACCACACACTATACACGGCTCACCACACACACTATACACAGCTCACCACACACTATACACAGCTCACCATACACGGCTCACCACACACACTATACACGGCTCACCACACACACTATACACGGCTCACCACACACTATACACGGCTCACCACACACACTATACACGGCTCACCACACACTATACACGGCTCACCACACACTATACACAGCTCACCACACACTATACACAGCTCACCACACACTATACACAGCTCACCACACACTATACACGGCTCACCACACACTATACACAGCTCACCATACACGGCTCACCACACACACTATACACAGCTCACCACACACACTATACACGGCTCACCACACACTATACACGGCTCACCACACACACTATACACGGCTCACCACACACTATACACGGCTCACCACACACACTATACACGGCTCACCACACACTATACACAGCTCACCACACACACTATACTCAGCTCACCACACACACTATACACAGCTCACCACACACTATACACGGCTCACCACACACTATACACGGCTCACCACACACTATACACGGCTCACCACACACTATACACGGCTCACCACACACTATACACAACTCACCACACACTATACACGGCTCACCACACACTCTACACGGCTCACCACACACTATACACAGCTCACCACACACACTGTACACAGCTCACAACACACTATACACAGCTCACCACACACTATACACGGCTCACCACACACTATACACGGCTCACCACACACACTATACACGGCTCACCACACACACTATACACAGCTCACCACACACTATACACAGCTCACCATACACGGCTCACCACACACACTATACACAGCTCACAATACACAGCTCACCACACACACTATACACGGCTCACCACACACACTATACACGGCTCACCACACACTATACACGGCTCACCACACACTATACACGGCTCACCACACACTATACACGGCTCACCACACACTATACACAGCTCACCACACACACTATACACGGCTCACCACACACACTATACACGGCTCACCACACACTATACACGGCTCACCACACACACTATACACAGCTCACCACACACTATACACGGCTCACCACACACTATACACGGCTCACCACACACTATACACGGCTCACCACACACTATACACGGCTCACCACACACTATACACGGCTCACCACACACTATACACGGCTCACCACACACTATACACGGCTCACCACACACACTATACACGGCTCACCACACACACTATACACGGCTCACCACACACTATACACGGCTCACCACACACACTATACACAGCTCACCACACACTATACACGGCTCACCACACACTATACACGGCTCACCACACACTATACACGGCTCACCACACACACTATACACGGCTCACCACACACTATACACGGCTCACCACACACTATACACGGCTCACCACACACTATACACGGCTCACCACACACACTATACACGGCTCACCACACACTATACACGGCTCACCACACACACTATACACGGCTCACCACACACACTATACACGGCTCACCACCCACACTATACACGGCTCACCACACACACTATACACGGCTCACCACACACACTATACACGGCTCACCACACACACTATACACGGCTCACCACACACACTATACACGGCTCACCACACACTATACACGGCTCACCACACACACTATACACGGCTCACCACACACACTATACACGGCTCACCACACACTATACACAGCTCACCACACACACTATACACGGCTCACCACACACACTATACACGGCTCACCACACACACTATACACGGCTCACCACACACACTATACACGGCTCACCACACACACTATACACGGCTCACCACACACTATACACAGCTCACCACACACACTGTACACAGCTCACCACACACTATACACAGCTCACCACACACACTATACACAGCTCACCACACACACTATACACAGCTCACCACACACACTATACACGGCTCACCACACACACTATACACGGCTCACCACACACACTATACACGGCTCACCACACACTATACACGGCTCACCACACACACTATACACAGCTCACCACACACACTATACACAGCTCACCACACACACTATACACGGCTCACCACACACTATACACGGCTCACCACACACACTATACACGGCTCACCACACACACTATACACAGCTCACCACACACACTATACACGGCTCACCACACACACTATACACAGCTCACCACACACTATACACAGCTCACCACACACTATACACAGCTCACCACACACTGTACACAGCTCACCACACACTATACACGGCTCACCACACACTATACACAGCTCACCACACACACTGTACACTGTACACGGCTCACCACACACTATACACAGCTCACCACACACTATACACGGCTCACCACACACACTATACACGGCTCACCACACACACTATACACGGCTCACCACACACACTATACACAGCTCACCACACACACTATACACGGCTCACCACACACACTATACACAGCTCACCACACACTATACACAGCTCACCACACACACTGTACACAGCTCACCACACACTATACACGGCTCACCACACACACTATACACGGCTCACCACACACTATACACAGCTCACCACACACACTATACACGGCTCACCATACACGGCTCACCACACACACTATACACGGCTCACCACACACACTATACACGGCTCACCACACACACTATACACGGCTCACCACACACACTATACACGGCTCACCACACACTATACACGGCTCACCACACACTATACACGGCTCACCACACACTATACACGGCTCACCACACACTATACACAGCTCACCATACACGGCTCACCACACACACTATACACGGCTCACCATACACGGCTCACCACACACACTATACACGGCTCACCACACACACTATACACGGCTCACCACACACACTATACACGGCTCACCACACACACTATACACGGCTCACCACACACTATACACGGCTCACCACACACTATACACGGCTCACCACACACACTATACACGGCTCACCACACACTATACACAGCTCACCACACACACTATACACGGCTCACCATACACGGCTCACCACACACACTATACACGGCTCACCACACACACTATACACGGCTCACCACACACACTATACACGGCTCACCACACACTATACACGGCTCACCACACACTATACACGGCTCACCACACACTATACACAGCTCACCATACACGGCTCACCACACACACTATACACAGCTCACCACACACACTACACGGCTCACCACACACTATACACGGCTCACCACACACTATACACAGCTCACCACACACACTATACACGGCTCACCACACACACTATTCACAGCTCACCACATACACTATATACAGCTCACCACACACTATACACAGGTCACCACACACACGCTATGCACAGCTCACCACACACGCTATGCACAGCTCACCACACACGCTATGCACAGCTCACCACACACGCTATGCACAGCTCACCACACACACTGTACACAGCTCACCACACACATTATGCACAGCTCACCACATACACTATACACAGTGAGCAGAGCGAGGCTGTACGGGCAGCGAGGAGAGCGAGGCTGTACGGGCGGTAAGCAGTGCGAGGCCGTACGGGCGGCGGGGAGAGCGAGGCCGCACGGGCGGCGGGGAGAGCGAGGCTGCACAGACGGCGGGGAGAGCGAGGCCGCACAGACGGCGGGGAGAGCGAGGCCGCACAGACGGCGGGGAGAGCGAGGCCGCACAGACGGCGGGGAGAGCGAGGCCGTACAGACGGCGGGGAGAGCGAGGCCGCACAGACGGCGGGGAGAGCGAGGCCGTACAGACGGCGAAGAGAGCGAGGCTCATGGCTTAGAGGTTGTCTACCATGGTATTGGATTGGACTGTAGCATTTGTTTGATCCTGAATTAGAGCTGCTTATTTCCCTTGTTTCATAGATTTTTGGTGGGTTATAGTCCCGATCGGTGGGTGTGCGGAACCACTGGGCTGTAGCGGGATAGCAGCCGGCCAACAGGATACTAAGTCAATGTCTATAGTTCGGATAAAGGTACCTGTGGTAATACAGACAGTAGCGATGGTTTAGGCTCTGATGTGACCGTGGCAGCAGGCAGACACCAGGCGTGGTGTAACACAGAAGATGTAGTATACGGCACAACACGACTCCAAATCTCTATGACACGGGATACAGGTAGCAGATACGGGAACATTGGGACCATTTGCAAAGACTAACGCGGGTAAACACAACAACGCTCAGGCAGTGAGGGAAGGGACGGCCCTTCTTATAGTCCAGGGTGAGTATGTGCTAATTACATATTTACTTTTAGGCGGGGAACAAGCGTGCGGGTGCACCCTACGGGACACAGCAGAATGAAGCGGAAGTGAACGCTGGCGTCTCTTGAGGAGGAGATGCGGGCCAGTGCTCACAGATACATGGCTGCGGCTGTCAGGAGTTGAGTAATCCCGACGGCCCATGCCCATGGGTGTTACAGTTATAAGATTGAACCTGCCCTAACCATGGGCACCAAGTCCTGTCTGCGGTCTCCCCTTCACCCAGTTGACCCGTTGAGGGGTTCCGAGAGCGCTATTGATTCTGTCCAAAACGACGGAATCCGGTCACGACGATGACAAACGAAAACCATTGGCAATGTTTCCGTCACCATTGAGATCAATGGTGATGTAAACGGAAGCTAAGGTTTGCCTTTGCGTTGAGGGGTTCCCCCAACAGAACCCCCTCAACGGAAAGACAGCGCTGATGTGAACAGCCCCTTACACATGATGTCATACTGCAGGATGTGATGTCATCAATGGACACAACACCTCCCAGCACATCGCCTACTTATCCCTACAGATTAAATCCTCCCTGCAATAACTCTCCGGGGGAGAGTCGCTGACGCGTTCTCTGTACTTCTGTCGCCTTACGGTTTTATATACGTACCCCATAAACAATATAAAGAGCCTGCAGTCAGAAGTGGAAGTTGTTTGGGAACTATTTATAATTGCAGAAATCATTTGGGGAATTTGCGTTTTGAAGCGGAACATTTCAAGACTAAGAACTACGTGAAAGCGGCAAATGAGCGAGTGCTCAGGGTTTCCATCACTAGGACTTGTATTACAGCATGGGCTCAGCACTTTACCACATAGTTCCTGGAGAACGTCGTCACCCCGAACGCGGGGGGGGGGGGGGGATGGGTGTCACAACTGTCCCGCTTCTGCTTTAGTAACTTACTGTAGACTGTAAAAGAGGAGCGTAGCCAAACCCGAGTTCTCCATAATGTCTGACTCACTGTGAAAATGATCAGGGTGGCTTCTTCTATATTTCTGGTGACTGGAGAACCCACCCTGCTATTGGCCAGGTATCAGAATCGCCAGGACTTCATAGGGTAGTAGATGTAATATCACACATGTAATACAGACACTCCTCCCTGTGTAATATCACATGTAATACAGACACTCCTCCCTGTGTAATATCACACATGTAATACAGACACTCCTCCCTGTGTAATATCACACATGTAATACAGACACTCCTCCCTGTGTAATATCACACATGTAATACAGACACTCCTCCCTGTGTAATATCACACATGTAATACAGACACTCCTCCCTGTGTAATATCACACATGTAATACAGACACTCCTCCCTGTGTAATATCACACATGTAATACAGACACTCCTCCCTGTGTAATATCACACATGTAATACAGACACTCCTCCCTGTGTAATATCACACATGTAATACAGACACTCCTCCCTGTGTAATATCACACATGTAATACAGACACTCCTCCCTGTGTAATATCACATGTAATACAGACACTCCTCCCTGTGTAATATCACATGTAATACAGACACTCCTCTCTGTGTAATATCACACATGTAATACAGACACTCCTCCCTGTGTAATATCATACATGTAATAGAGACACTCCTCCCTGTGTAATATCACACATGTAATACAGACACTCCTCCCTGTGTAATATCACACATGTAATACAGACATTCCTCCCTGTGTAATATCACACATGTAATACAGACGCTCCTCCCTGTGTAATATCACACATGTAATACAGACGCTCCTCCCTGTGTAATATCACACAAGTAATAGACACTCCTCCCTGTGTAATATCACATGTAATATAGACACTCCTCCCTGTGTAATATCACACATGTAATACAGACACTCCTCCCTGTGTAATATCACACATGTAATATAGACACTCCTCCCTGTGTAATATCCCACATGTAATACAGACACTCCTCCCTGTGTAATAACACATATGTAATAGAGACGCTCCTCCCTGTGTAATATCCCACATGTAATACAGACGCTCCTCCCTGTGTAATATCACACATGTAATACAGACGCTCCTCCCTGTGTAATATCACACATGTAATACAGATGCTCTCCCGTGTAATATCACACATGTAATACAGACACTCCTCCCCGTGTAATATCACACATGTAATACAGACGCTCCTCCATGTAATAACACACATGTAATACAGACGCTCCTCCCTGTGTAATATCACACATGTAATACAGACACTCCTCCCTGTGTAATATCACACATGTAATACAGACACTCCTCCCTGTGTAATATCACACATGTAATATAGACACTCCTCCCTGTGTAATATCACACATTTAATACAGACACTCCTCCCTGTGTAATATCACACATGTAATACAGACACTCCTCCCTGTGTAATATCACACATGTAATACAGACACTCCTCCCTGTGTAATATCACACATGTAATACAGACACTCCTCCCTGTGTAATATCACACATGTAATACAGACACTCCTCCCTGTGTAATATCACATGTAATACAGACGCTCCTCCCTGTGTAATATCACACATGTAATACAGACGCTCCTCCCTGTGTAATATCACATGTAATATAGACACTCCCTGTGTAATATCACATGTAATATAGACACTCCTCCCTGTGTAATATCACACATGTAATACAGACACTCCTCACTGTGTAATATCACACATGTAATACAGACACTCCTCCCTGTGTAATATCACATATGTAATACAGACACTCCTCCCTGTGTAATATCACATGTAATACAGACACTCCTCCCTGTGTAATATCACACATGTAATACAGACACTCCTCCCTGTGTAATATCACACATGTAATAGAGACATTCCTCCCTGTGTAATATCACACATGTAATACAGACACTCCTCCCTGTGTAATATCACACATGTAATATAGACACTCCTCCCTGTGTAATATCACACATGTCATACAGACACTCCTCCCTGTGTAATAACACACATGTAATATAGACACTCCTCTCTGTGTAATATCACACATGTAATATAGACACTCCTCCCTGTGTAATATCACACATGTAATAGAGACACTCCTCCCTGTGTAATATCACACATGTAATACAGACACTCCTCCCTGTGTAATATCACACATGTAATACAGACACTCCTCCCTGTGTAATATCACACATGTAATACAGACACTCCTCACTGTGTAATATCACACATGTAATACAGACACTCCTCCCTGTGTAATATCACACATGTAATACAGACGTGCCCCATGTAATATCACACATGTAATACAGACCCTCCTCCGTATAATATCACACATGTAATACAGACGCCGCCCATGTAATATCGCACATGTAATACAGACGCCCCCCATGTAATATCACACATGTAATACAGACACTCCTCCCTGTGTAATATCACACATGTAATAGAGACACTCCTCCCTGTGTAATATCATACATGTAATAGAGACACTCCTCCCTGTGTAATATCACATGTAATACAGACACTCCTCCCTGTGTAATATCATACATGTAATAGAGACACTCCTCCCTGTGTAATATCACACATGTAATACAGACACTCCTCCCTGTGTAATATCACACATGTAATACAGACACTCCTCCCTGTGTAATATCACACATGTAATATAGACACTCCTCCCTGTTTAATATCACACATGTAATACAGACACTCCTCCCTGTGTAATATCACACATATAATACAGACACTCCTCCCTGTGTAATATCACACATGTAATACAGACACTCCTCCCTGTGTAATATCACACATGTCATACAGACACTCCTCCCTGTGTAATAACACACATGTAATATAGACACTCCTCTCTGTGTAATATCACACATGTAATATAGACACTCCTCCCTGTGTAATATCACACATGTCATACAGACACTCCTCCCTGTGTAATAACACACATGTAATATAGACACTCCTCTCTGTGTAATATCACACATGTAATATAGACACTCCTCCCTGTGTAATATCACACATGTAATAGAGACACTCCTCCCTGTGTAATATCACACATGTAATACAGACACTCCTCACTGTGTAATATCACACATGTAATACAGACACTCCTCCCTGTGTAATATCACACATGTAATACAGACGTGCCCCATGTAATATCACACATGTAATACAGACACTCCTCCGTGTAATATCACACATGTAATACAGACGCCCCCCATGTAATATCGCACATGTAATACAGACGCCCCCCATGTAATATCACACATGTAATACAGACACTCCTCCGTGTAATATCACACATGTAATACAGACGCCCCCCATGTAATATCGCACATGTAATACAGATGTGCCCCATGTAATATCACACATGTAATACAGACACTCCTCCGTGTAATATCACACATGTAATACAGACACTCCTCCCTGTGTAATATCACACATGTAATACAGACACTCCTCCCTGTGTAATATCACACATGTAATACAGACACTCCTCCCTGTGTAATATCACACATGTAATACAGACACTCCTCCCTGTGTAATATCACACATGTAATACAGACGTGCCCCATGTAATATCACACATGTAATACAGACACTCCTCCGTGTAATATCACACATGTAATACAGACGCCCCCCATGTAATATCGCACATGTAATACAGACGCCCCCCATGTAATATCACACATGTAATACAGTACAGAACATTATAAACCACATGTAATTTGTAATACAGTCTTTATCTTGAGCTTCGTGTTGTATCAGTGACCCCTGTATGAGTGTTGGATATTGGGGAGTAGATGGCGCCTGACCTGGCCTCGGGGTTACAGCTATGACCTGGCCCACACATAAGGGTCAGTATTAGTACATTCATTGAGGGAGCAGAACATAAGAAATGTGTGAGGTCATATATAACGTGACAGGATGAACAGTGACTGTGCTCAGGATGAACTAGAGATGTCGGACAGACGCCCCGATGAGCAACCACCAAATTCCACAGAAAATTGAGCACAGAATAGTATGTGGCCCCCTGCAGCTTTGTGTGTCCCCTTACAGTTTTATGTGCCGCTCTGTTGTAGGGGGGGCTAAAGTAAACCTATAAACTTGTCTTGACTTGCAATGTAGTCAGCGGAACCCTCTTGTGTTGGGTACAGGGATATAATAAATTCCCTTTACCTATACAGCAGGCTTATCCAGTGTATATAGTCATAATGTATAATGAAAAGTTCTTGTGTTTCATTTCATAGGCTTCATTATAGCACTGGTAACCCCCTCTTAGTGCTAGTTCGCACGGCGGATTTTGCGTGGCGGGTATTGCCGCAATATCCGCCATGACGGCAGGAAGATTCCTTCCATTGACGTCAATCGGAGGTTCGGGTGGAATACGCCTGAAGATTGAGCTAGCGGGGAAAAATTAATCAGCTAGCGGAAAAAGAAGCGTCCGACTCCCAGTGAAAAGGATGGGTGGCAGAATTTTTGGGCAGATTCCTCTGCAATATTCCTCCGTGTGAACATACCCTTAATGTGTATTCCCACAGACTAGTAGAGAGCTCCTGCAGGGTCTCGTGGTGGATGACGACTGTGACATTTGTTAGTACTCCCAGGACAGAACTTTCTTTTGCGGCAGTTATGTCTCCTGAGAACCAAGTAGAAGGGCGTCCTTCTTTATTTATTACACCCCTGAACTACATCTCCCAGCATTCTAGGCTATAAATGTGGGTGAAGGATCTGCTCTGGAGTCAGAGAATTAATAATGTCTCCGCTGAACGAAAGGGGAGGATTCAGCGGCGTCACTAGGCTCTAAGGGGATCAGGGGCATGAGCCCCGAGTCATATGTTCTGCGCCCCCCCCCCCCTGCAGCCCCAAAAATAGATTCAGCGTCAGCTATAAAATAAGTTTTAGAACATGACCTCATCCGTACACGGCCCCTGGATATTACTTTGTAAGGAAACATGTACCCGTAGATACATCAGCTCTGCTACATATAACAGCATATATCTAAATAATAGTCATGTACTTACTAAATAATACACGTAGTTACCCCAAGGATCAAAACAACTAATACCACCATTCAGTGCCCATACAGGGGTCATGTACCAGTTCTACACTGGAGCTCTGCAGGGTATTATCACGCTGCAGAGCTTATATAAGTGAATACAGTTACATCCAGTGACTCACAGGTGACATCTTTTCTTATTGTGTTGTTCACGGTTCTTCTTTTCTGAATCCGGCCCGGGCCACCATGACTAATTCTCCCACCCACCACTTGTTTCTGCAGTTTCTTTCCCACTTTATTGTACAACACGGTATTAGTGCCTCACACAAAAATAGTGGCTTCGTAGTGCCCGCGATAGTAGCAGTGCCCACTTTGTGTGCCCCCATAGTAATTGTACCCTCTTCACCGTAATATTTCCTTCTTAGTTCTGCCCACAGTTTAAGTGCCACCCCGTATTGGTGCGTTCTTAGGGCCCTCCATTCAGTAATGCTACACCCGCCTTTACTCAGTAGTGCTGCCCCCTAGTGCCCATAACATCGTAATGCTGCCACCCCTTAGTGTCCACATTTAGTAATGCTGCCCCCCTAGTTCCCCCACTCAGTAATGCTGCCCCCTGGTGCCCTCCACTCAGTAATGCTGCCCCCTGGTGCCCTCCACTTAGTAATGCTGCCCCCTAGTTCCCCCACTCAGTAATGCTGCCCCCTAGTTCCCCCACTCAGTAATGCTGCAACCCCTCGGTGCCACCTATTCAGTAATGCTTCCACCCCTAATACCAAAACATCTCACATAAATGCTCCCTAAGGAGTCATGTTACTTGTCCATCTGCTGGGGCTCTACACACAGAGGTCATCAGAAGTGACCGCAGCACCAGGAACAATATCCCCCCCCCCCCACACACACAGCTGGCGGCTGTTTTTAAGAATTCTGACCTCACTGAATTTGACCTGACGCCGGACCTTTGACCGGGCTCTTCGCTCTCTCCAGCCTGATTTTTTTGCTGACTATCTTGGATCCATCTCCAGTTTGGACTCCAAGGCTGTAGCTGCGTTTTGTGTGCGCAAAAACCACTTGACAGCTCCGTGTGTCATCCGTGTATGATGCGCGGCTGCGTGATTTTCGCGCAGCCGCCATCATAGAGATGAGGCTAGTCGACGTCAGTAAATAGTCACTGTCCAGGGTGCTGAAAGAGTTAACTGATCGGCAGTAACTCTTTCAGCACCCTCGACAGTGAATTCCGATCACAATATCGAGCAACCTGTTAAAAAAAAAAAAAAGACGTTTGTACTTACCGAGAACTTCCCTCCCGGTTGTTGCCTTAGTGACGCGTCCTTGGTGACGCGCCTCTCTTGACATCTGGCCCCACCTCCCTGGATGACGCGGCAGTCCATGTGACCGCTGCAGCCTGTGATTGGCTGGAGCTGTCACTTGGACTGAATTGTCATCCCGGGAGGTCAGACTGGAGGAAGAAGCCGGGAGTTATCGGTAAGTCAGAACTTCTTTTTGTTTTTTACACGTTCATGTATATTGTGATCGGAAGTCACTGTCCAGGGTGCTGAAACAGTTTAACTGTTTCAGCACCCTGGACAGTAACTATCTCCTGACGTCGCGTACCGGAATTTTTTTTGCCTGGTTCGGTCAAAACAAGTTCGGCCGAACCCGGTGAAGTTCGGTTGTCCGGGTTCGCTCATCTCAAAGACACTCCGTTTGGATGTTTGTAAACAGAAAAGCACGTGGTGCTTTTCTGTTTACATTCAGAGTTTGACAGCTCTTGCACGAATCACGCAGTTCGCACGGAAGTGCTTCCGTGCGGCATGAGTGGTTTTCACGCACCCATTGACTTCAATGGGTGCGTGATGCGCGAAAAACGCCGAAAGAACGGACATGCCGTGACTTTTTTTCAGCGGACTCACGCTGAGGAAAAATCACGGACATGTCAGCACGGCCCCATAGACACATATAGGTCCGTGCAACGCGCGTGCAAATCACGCGCGTTGCACGGACGTTTTTCCCGTTCGTCTGAATAAAGCCTTTATGTAATAAAAAAATAAAAAACATTTCATACTTACTTTCCTCCTGTCCGGCCTCCAGCGATGACGTTTCATCCATGTCGCCGCTGCAGCCAATCACAGGCTGTAGTGGCGGTCTCGCACGTCAGGATTACGTCAGAAGGCCGGCCTCCAGGGATGACGCTTCATCCCACGTGACCGCCTCTGCAGCCAATCACAGGCTGCAGCGGCCTCTGCAGCCAATCACAGGCTGCCACGTCAGAAAGGAAGGCTGGACTGGAGGAAGAAGAGGGACTCTTCACCAAGACAACAACCGGGTACATATGAACTGCTAGTTATTTTATTTTTATCAGCAGACTCTTTTCTGTATCAGTGATTGATAGAGACAAGTGACTGCCGATTAGTGTAATATTTCTGTAATGTTTTTCTACCCGCCCGGCCGTTGCTAGGCAACGGCTCCGTCACACACGGACGGCACACGGATGCCTTCCGTGTGCCTTCAGTTTTTTTGACGGCCCCATTGACTTGCATTGGCTTCACGGTCACGGAATCTCGGACCACAGTTGGACATGCTCTACTTTGGATCGGAACGGAGCAACGGGACCGCCAAAAAAACTGAAGTGTGCGTGGCCCCATTGAAATGAATGGGTCAGTGTGTTAGCCGTCAGAAAAACGGCTAGCGCCCTGAAGGAAAAAACTGAAGTGGGCATGGGGCCTAACAGCTAGGGTATGTTCACACGTAGGATTTAATTGCGGGAAATCAGTGGTGTGTTACAATAACAGCAGAGTGGATGAGATTTGAACGAATAATACGCCGAAAAAACGTTCATAAATTGAGCCGCGGTGCGTGTTTTTAAGGGCTCCTTTAGCCGGTTAGTCTTCACCAATCCGATAGTGCTCTAGAGAGAGGGTCCACATCCGGCCTCTATAACATTACCCTCCGATTATGGACCCCACTGCCACCTGATCTTGAAGACTTGGCCATCTGTGTTGCCCAGCGAGGCCCTAAGCAAGTCAAGATCATCCGTCCACTCTACGGCCTGGTGGCTCATCTGGCCACACTACTGCCCAACATCCTGTACCTAGTTCCGCTCCGGCGGAACCTCCTGCCTCCACGACAGTCGTGATGCTACGACTTGTCATGATGTATCTATGGATCACCCATCACAGCTGGAGTCCCTGGAGTATTCCGGTCAGGCTTCTTTTTCTTTTCTGGTAATTCCTGGGCTGCCTAGCAAAGACCACACGTGGAGGTTTGGCGTCCTGGGCAACGTTACGGGGGTACGCCCTCCTTATCAATCAGTGCACCATTATTTTGGAGATCCTGTACCAGCAGCGTATCACTGATCACTTCAAGATCCCCTGTACTATTTCTCAGAGAGGATCTGTCCCAGGACCGTCTTTATGTATACATGGAGACCCGATCATGCCCCACCTCTGTCTACTCCCAATTAGAAGATCCAGATAAATCTGTTCAGTAGGATCTTCTCTGGAGGGCCAGTACTCTTTCCAATTCCATACACTTGCTGCCAAGCTTCTCTAGAGCAATGAAGCTGAGGGATCTACTTTCTGGGAAGGTCTTTTACACCGAATAAAAGGTTGGATGATCAGATTTGACTGACCGTGTGGATATTGGCTTTCATAACCATACGTAGGAGAGGTCTCATGGGTTCCACAACAGCCAAAAAACAGAGAACCCACGCAATAATATGGCTCCGTCCTCAGACGAGCATTCTCACTGACCGTTCTTGGGTCTTTGTCTCTAGTTTGGAGAGAAGGGATCCACCTTGACCAGCCAGAAAACTCCAAGGCCTAGTTGCCTACGTCGACATCTTCGTAGGCCTAGCCTGATGGTCCCTAAAATAATGCATTGAAGAATTACGCCATCAAGTTCTTACCTTTGTGGTTTCTGGTGCTGCCGGGAGTTTGTTTGACTGATCATTGGCTTGTTCCCCGAAAACGACTGTCATCCGGCTGGACCAGCCAAAGACCAAGCCTGTATGTCATGAAACCCCATTCCATCCTGGTCCAATCTGACCCAAGATCCCTGCAAAGTCCTCATGGCAAAGCCTTAATGCTAGAGAGTTCTTCAACGGGCTAGCACTTCCCGTCTCTCTGATCATCCGGGAGTTCTGTCACCGACCATCAGCAAATCTGAGACTTGATTTTCATCAAAAACGGTAAGGTCCTCTCTAGTGGCCACACGAGCTCCGAACGGGACCAGCTCCAAACTGGAAGCCACGTCAGAGTCAGAACTGTTCATCCAGAGCTTCGTTGACTAAGGTCTCCACAAACGGAACTCACCGACTGCTGGAGCGGAGGAAACGTTCTCTGGATGGAGGAATTGTCTTCAGCATCTTGTTAGAAGGATTTTTGCCTTTGAACGGTGGAGTCCGGTGGAGTAGGAATGATGGTTCTTCATGGTTCATATCTCTCAGGCGCCGTTCACATTGGTGTCGATCACGGGTTCTGTCACTTTTGACAGCAGGAAAAGCGCAGAACCCTCATGAGCCCTGTGATAAGTCGATGGGGTCGGTCAGTTGCGGATTGGATCCATCATAGAATTGAAGCTTCCATATGACTCCTGGGGCGATCATCAGAGGTCTACCAGGATCTGGATGGCAGAGATTTCTGGTCTTTGATTCCGTGATACGTGAAGATCTCGTCATGTAGACTACGTAGGTGACATGGAAGAACTCTACACATCCTGAACTTATATATAAGAGGAGCTGCTCCGCTCTGGCTCTGCTGCATCAGGAGCGAGATTAAAGTGCTGGGTTTCACCGTAAGGGTATGTGCACACACACTAATTACGTCCGTAATTGACGGACGTATTTCGGCCGCAAGTCCCGGACCGAACACAGTGCAGGGAGCCGGGCTCCTAGCATCATACTTATGTACGATGCTAGGAGTCCCTGCCTCGCTGCAGGACAACTGTCCCGTACTGTAATCATGTTTTCAGTGGGACTTGCGGCCAAAATACGTCCGTCAATTACGGACGTAATTAGTGTGTGTGCACATACCCTAAAACTGAACATTGGCCTTCCCACCAGTGCTCCATACTGTACACTGCCTCCCGCATCTCTCATAGACATCTGGTATCTATTTCCTAGCTGTATCATATCTATGGTGTCTGTCTCTTCTCTCATCTCTCTGGTATATGTCTCTTCTCTCATCTCTCTGGTATATGTCTCTTCTCTCATCTCTCTGGTATGTCTCTTCTCTCATCTCTCTGGTATATGTCTCTTCTCTCATCTCTCTGGTGTATGTCTCTTCTCTCTCATCTCTCTTGTATATGTCTCTTCTCTCATCTCTCTGGTGTATGTCTCTTCTCTCTCATCTCTCTGGTGTAGGTCTCATCTCTCTGGTGTATGTCTCTTCTCTCTCATCTCTCTGGTGTATGTCTCATCTCTCTGGTGTCTCTTCTCTCATTTGTATGTCTCTTCTCTCATCTCTCCGGTGTATGTCTCTTCTCTCTCATCTCTCTGGTGTATGTCTCATCTCTCTGGTATATGTCTCTTCTCTCTCATCTCTCTGGTGTCTCTTCTCTAATCTCTCATTTGTATGTCTCTTCTCTCATCTCCCTGGTGTATGTCTCTTCTCTCATCTCTCTGGTGTATGTCTCTTCTCTCATCTTTGGTGTATGTCTCTTCTCTCTCATCTCTCTGGTGTATGTCTCTTTAATCTCTCTGGTGTATGTCTCATCTCTCTGGTGTATGTCTCTTCTCTCATCTCTCATTTGTATGTCTCTTCTCTCATCTCTCATTTGTATGTCTCTTCTCTCATCTCTCTGGTGTATGTCTCTTCTCTCATCTCTCTGGTGTATGTCTCTTCTCTCATCTCTCTGGTGTATGTCTCTTCTCTCATCTTTGGTGTATGTCTCTTCTCTCTCATCTCTCTGGTGTATGTCTCTTTAATCTCTCTGGTGTATGTCTCTTCTCTCATCTCTCTGGTGTATGTCTCTTCACTCATCTCTCTGGTGTATGTCTCTTCTCTCTCATCTCTCTGGTGTCTCTTCTCTCTCATCTCTCTGGTGTCTCTTCTCTCTCATCTCTCTGGTGTCTCTTCTCTCTCATCTCTCTGGTGTCTCTTCTCTCTCATCTCTCTGGTGTCTCTTCTCTCTCATCTCTCTGGTGTCTCTTCTCTCATCTCTCTGGTCTATGTCTCTTCTCTCACCTCTCTGGTGTATGTCTCTTCTCTCATCTCTCTGGTGTATGTCTCCTCTCATCTCTCTGGTGTATGTCTCTTCTCTGGTGTATGTCTCATCTCTCTGGTGTATGTCTCTTCTCTCTCATCTCTCTGGTGTATGTCTCTTCTCTCATCTCTCTGGTGTATGTCTCTTCTCTCATCTCTCTGGTATATGTCTCTTCTCTCATCTCTCTGGTATATGTCTCTTCTCTCATCTCTCTGGTGTATGTCTCTTCTCTCATCTCTCTGGTGTATGTCTCTTCTCTCATCTCTCTGGTGTATGTCTCTTCTCTCATCTCTCTGGTGTATGTCTCTTCTCTCATCTCTCTGGTGTATGTCTCTTCTCTCATCTCTCTGGTGTATGTCTCTTCTCTCTCATCTCTCTGGTGTATGTCTCTTCTCTCTCATCTCTCTGGTGTATGTCTCTTCTCTCATCTCTCTGGTGTATGTCTCTTCTCTCATCTCTCTGGTGTATGTCTCATCTCTCTGGTGTAGGTCTCTTCTCTCTCATCTCTCTGGTGTATGTCTCTTCTCTCTCATCTCTCTGGTGTAGGTCTCTTCTCTCTCATCTCTCTGGTGTATGTCTTTCATCTCTCTGGTGTATGTCTCTTCTCTCTCATCTCTCTGGTGTATGTCTCTTCTCTCTCATCTCTCTGGTGTATGTCTCTTCTCTCTCATCTCTCTGGTGTATGTCTCTTCTCTCTCATCTCTCTGGTGTATGTCTCTTCTCTCTGGTGTATGTCTCTTCTCTCTCATCTCTCTGGTGTATGTCTCTTCTCTCATCTCTCTGGTGTATGTCTCTTCTCTCTGGTGTATGTCTCTTCTCTCTCATCTCTCTGGTGTATGTCTCTTCTCTCTGGTGTATGTCTCTTCTCTCTCATCTCTCTGGTGTATGTCTCTTATCTCTCTGGTGTATGTCTCTTCTCTCTCATCTCTCTGGTGTATGTCTCTTCTCTCTCATCTCTCTGGTGTATGTCTCTTTAATCTCTCTGGTGTATGTCTCATCTCTCTGGTGTATGTCTCTTCTCTCATCTCTCATTTGTATGTCTCTTCTCTCATCTCTCATTTGTATGTCTCTTCTCTCATTTGTATGTCTCTTCTCTCATCTCTCTGGTGTATGTCTCTTCTCTCATCTCTCTGGTGTATGTCTCTTCTCTCTCATCTCTCTGGTGTATGTCTCTTTAATCTCTCTGGTGTATGTCTCATCTCTCTGGTGTATGTCTCTTCTCTCATCTCTCATTTGTATGTCTCTTCTCTCATCTCTCATTTGTATGTCTCTTCTCTCATTTGTATGTCTCTTCTCTCATCTCTCTGGTGTATGTCTCTTCTCTCATCTCTCTGGTGTATGTCTCTTCTCTCATCTCTCTGGTGTATGTCTCTTCTCTCATCTTTGGTGTATGTCTCTTCTCTCTCATCTCTCTGGTGTATGTCTCTTTAATCTCTCTGGTGTATGTCTCTTCTCTCATCTCTCTGGTGTATGTCTCTTCACTCATCTCTCTGGTGTATGTCTCTTCTCTCATCTCTCTGGTGTATGTCTCTTCTCTCATCTCTCTGGTGTATGTCTCTTCTCTCATCTCTCTGGTGTATGTCTCTTCTCTCATCTCTCTGGTGTATGTCTCTTCTCTCATCTCTCTGGTGTATGTCTCTTCTCTCTGGTGTATGTCTCTTCTCTCTCATCTCTCTGGTGTATGTCTCTTCTCTCTCTGGTGTATGTCTCTTCTCTCTCATCTCTCTGGTGTATGTCTCTTCTCTCTCATCTCTCTGGTGTATGTCTCTTCTCTCTCATCTCTCTGGTGTATGTCTCTTCTCTCTCATCTCTCTGGTGTATGTCTCTTCTCTCTCATCTCTCTGGTGTATGTCTCTTCTCTCTCATCTCTCTGGTGTATGTCTCTTCTCTCTCATCTCTCTGGTGTATGTCTCTTCTCTCTCATCTCTCTGGTGTATGTCTCTTCTCTCTCATCTCTCTGGTGTATGTCTCTTCTCTCTCATCTCTCTGGTGTATGTCTCTTCTCTCTCATCTCTCTGGTGTATGTCTCTTCTCTCTCATCTCTCTGGTGTATGTCTCTTCTCTCTCATCTCTCTGGTGTATGTCTCTTCTCTCTCATCTCTCTGGTGTATGTCTCTTCTCTCTCATCTCTCTGGTGTATGTCTCTTCTCTCATCTCTCTGGTGTATGTCTCTTCTCTCATCTCTGGTGTATGTCTTCTCTCATCTCTCTGGTGTATGTCTCTTCTCTCTGGTGTATGTCTCTTCTCTCTCTGGTGTATGTCTCTTCTCTCTGATCTCTCTGGTGTATGTCTCTTCTCTCTGATCTCTCTGGTGTATGTCTCTTCTCTCATCTCTCTGGTGTATGTCTCTTCTCTCTCATCTCTCTGGTGTATGTCTCTTCTCTCATCTCTCTGGTGTATGTCTCTTCTCTCATCTCTGGTGTATGTCTCTTCTCTCATCTCTCTGGTGTATGTCTCATCTCTCTGGTGTATGTCTCTTCTCTCTGGTGTATGTCTCTTCTCTCTGGTGTATGTCTCTTCTCTCTGATCTCTCTGGTGTATGTCTCTTCTCTCTGATCTCTCTGGTGTATGTCTCTTCTCTCTGATCTCTCTGGTGTATGTCTCTTCTCTCATCTCTCTGGTGTATGTCTCTTCTCTCTCATCTCTCTGGTGTATGTCTCTTCTCTCTCATCTCTCTGGTGTATGTCTCTTCTCTCATCTCTCTGGTGTATGTCTCTTCTCTCTGGTGTATGTCTCTTCTCTCTGGTGTATGTCTCTCATCTCTCTGGTGTATGTCTCTTCTCTCATCTCTCTGGTGTATGTCTCTTCTCTCTGGTGTATGTCTCTTCTCTCTCTGGTGTATGTCTCTTCTCTCTCTGGTGTATGTCTCTTCTCTCTGATCTCTCTGGTGTATGTCTCTTCTCTCATCTCTCTGGTGTATGTCTCTTCTCTCTCATCTCTCTGGTGTATGTCTCTTCTCTCTCATCTCTCTGGTGTATGTCTCTTCTCTCATCTCTCTGGTGTATGTCTCTTCTCTCTGGTGTATGTCTCTTCTCTCTGGTGTATGTCTCTTCTCTCTGGTGTATGTCTCTTCTCTCTGGTGTATGTCTCTTCTCTCATCTCTCTGGTGTATGTCTCTTCTCTCTGGTGTATGTCTCTTCTCTCTCTGGTGTATGTCTCTTCTCTCTGATCTCTCTGGTGTATGTCTCTTCTCTCTGATCTCTCTGGTGTATGTCTCTTCTCTCATCTCTCTGGTGTATGTCTCTTCTCTCTCATCTCTCTGGTGTATGTCTCTTCTCTCATCTCTCTGGTGTATGTCTCTTCTCTCATCTCTGGTGTATGTCTCTTCTCTCATCTCTCTGGTGTATGTCTCATCTCTCTGGTGTATGTCTCTTCTCTCTGGTGTATGTCTCTTCTCTCTCTGGTGTATGTCTCTTCTCTCTGATCTCTCTGGTGTATGTCTCTTCTCTCTGATCTCTCTGGTGTATGTCTCTTCTCTCTGATCTCTCTGGTGTATGTCTCTTCTCTCATCTCTCTGGTGTATGTCTCTTCTCTCTCATCTCTCTGGTGTATGTCTCTTCTCTCTCATCTCTCTGGTGTATGTCTCTTCTCTCTCATCTCTCTGGTGTATGTCTCTTCTCTCATCTCTCTGGTGTATGTCTCTTCTCTCTGGTGTATGTCTCTTCTCTCTGGTGTATGTCTCTTCTCTCTGGTGTATGTCTCTTCTCTCTGGTGTATGTCTCTTCTCTCTGGTGTATGTCTCTCATCTCTCTGGTGTATGTCTCTTCTCTCTGGTGTATGTCTCTTCTCTCTGATCTCTCTGGTGTATGTCTCTTCTCTCATCTCTCTGGTGTATGTCTCTTCTCTCTCATCTCTCTGGTGTATGTCTCTTCTCTCTCATCTCTCTGGTGTATGTCTCTTCTCTCATCTCTCTGGTGTATGTCTCTTCTCTCTGGTGTATGTCTCTTCTCTCTGGTGTATGTCTCTTCTCTCTGGTGTATGTCTCTTCTCTCTGGTGTATGTCTCTTCTCTCTGGTGTATGTCTCATCTCTCTGGTGTATGTCTCTTCTCTCTGGTGTATGTCTCTTCTCTCTCATCTCTCTGGTGTATGTCTCTTCTCTCTCTGGTGTATGTCTCTTCTCTCATCTCTCTGGTGTATGTCTCTTCTATCTCATCTCACTGGTGTATGTCTCTTCTCTCTCATCTCTCTGGTGTATGTCTCTTCTCTAATCTCTGGTGTATGTCTCTTCTCTCTGATCTCTCTGGTGTATGTCTCTTCTCTCTGATCTCTCTGGTGTATGTCTCTTCTCTCTGATCTCTCTGGTGTATGTCTCTTCTCTCTCATCTCTCTGGTGTATGTCTCTTCTCTCATCTCTCTGGTGTATGTCTCTTCTCTCATCTCTGGTGTATGTCTCTTCTCTCATCTCTCTGGTGTATGTCTCATCTCTCTGGTGTATGTCTCTTCTCTCTGGTGTATGTCTCTTCTCTCTCTGGTGTATGTCTCTTCTCTCTGATCTCTCTGGTGTATGTCTCTTCTCTCTCATCTCTCTGGTGTATGTCTCTTCTCTCTCATCTCTCTGGTGTATGTCTCTTCTCTCTCATCTCTCTGGTGTATGTCTCTTCTCTCATCTCTCTGGTGTATGTCTCTTCTCTCTGGTGTATGTCTCTTCTCTCATCTCTCTGGTGTATGTCTCTTCTCTCTGGTGTATGTCTCTTCTCTCTCATCTCTCTGGTGTATGTCTCTTCTCTCTCTGGTGTATGTCTCTTCTCTCATCTCTCTGGTGTATGTCTCTTCTATCTCATCTCACTGGTGTATGTCTCTTCTCTCTCATCTCTCTGGTGTATGTCTCTTCTCTAATCTCTGGTGTATGTCTCTTCTCTCATCTCTCTGGTGTATGTCTCATCTCTCTGGTGTATGTCTCTTCTCTCTGGTGTATGTCTCTTCTCTCTCATCTCTCTGGTGTATGTCTCTTCTCTCTCATCTCTCTGGTGTATGTCTCTTCTCTCTCATCTCTCTGGTGTATGTCTCTTCTCTCTCATCTCTCTGGTGTATGTCTCATCTCTCTGGTATATGTCTCATCTCTCTGGTGTATGTCTCATCTCTCTGGTGTATGTCTCTTCTCTCATCTCTCTGGTGTATGTCTCTTCTCTCATCTCTCTTGTGTATGTCTCCTCTCTCATCTCTCTGGTATATGTCTCTTCTCTCATCTCTCTGGTGTCTCTTCTCTCTCATCTCTCTGGTGTATGTCTCTTCTCTCATCTCTCTGGTGTATGTCTCTTCTCTCATCTCTCTGGTGTATGTCTCTTCTCTCATCTCTCTGGTGTATGTCTCTTCTCTCATCTCTCTGGTGTATGTCTCTTCTCTCATCTCTCTGGTGTATGTCTCTTCTCTCATCTCTCTGGTGTATGTCTCTTCTCTCATCTCTCTGGTGTATGTCTCTTCTCTTATCTCTCTGGTGTATGTCTCTTCTCTCATCTCTCTGGTGTATGTCTCTTCTCTCATCTCTCTGGTGTATGTCTCTTCTCTCATCTCTCTGGTGTATGTCTCTTCTCTCATCTCTCTGGTGTATGTCTCTTCTCTCTCATCTCTCTGGTGTATGTCTCTTCTCTCATCTCTCTGGTGTATGTCTCTTCTCTCTCATCTCTCTGGTGTATGTCTCTTCTCTCATCTCTCTGGTGTATGTCTCTTCTCTCATCTCTCTGGTGTATGTCTCTTCTCTCATCTCTCTGGTGTATGTCTCTTCTCTCATCTCTCTGGTGTATGTCTCTTCTCTCTCATCTCTCTGGTGTATGTCTCTTCTCTCTCATCTCTCTGGTGTATGTCTCTTCTCTCTCATCTCTCTGGTGTATGTCTCTTCTCTCTCATCTCTCTGGTGTATGTCTCTTCTCTCTCATCTCTCTGGTGTATGTCTCTTCTCTCTCATCTCTCTGGTGTATGTCTCTTCTCTCTCATCTCTCTGGTGTATGTCTCTTCTCTCTCATCTCTCTGGTGTATGTCTCTTCTCTCTCATCTCTCTGGTGTATGTCTCTTCTCTCTCATCTCTCTGGTGTATGTCTCTTCTCTCTCATCTCTCTGGTGTATGTCTCTTCTCTCATCTCTCTGGTGTATGTCTCTTCTCTCATCTCTCTGGTGTATGTCTCTTCTCTCATCTCTCTGGTGTATGTCTCTTCTCTCATCTCTCTGGTGTATGTCTCTTCTCTCTCATCTCTCTGGTGTATGTCTCTTCTCTCTCATCTCTCTGGTGTATGTCTCTTCTCTCTCATCTCTCTGGTGTATGTCTCTTCTCTCTCATCTCTCTGGTGTATGTCTCATCTCTCTGGTGTATGTCTCATCTCTCTGGTGTATGTCTCATCTCTCTGGTGTCTCTTCTCTCTCATCTCTCTGGTGTATGTCTCTTCTCTCATCTCTCTGGTGTATGTCTCTTCTCTCTCATCTCTCTGGTGTATGTCTCTTCTCTCACATCTCTCTGGTGTATGTCTCTTCTCTCTCATCTCTCTGGTGTATGTCTCTTCTCTCTCATCTCTCTGGTGTATGTCTCATCTCTCTGGTGTATGTCTCTTCTCTCTGGTGTATGTCTCATCTCTCTGGTGTATGTCTCATCTCTCTGGTGTATGTCTCATCTCTCTGGTGTATGTCTCATCTCTCTGGTGTATGTCTCATCTCTCTGGTATATGTCTCTTCTCTCATCTCTCTGGTGTCTCATCTCTCTCATCTCTCTGGTGTATGTCTCTTCTCTCTCATCTCTCTGGTGTATGTCTCTTCTCTCTCATCTCTCTGGTGTATGTCTCTTCTCTCTCATCTCTCTGGTGTATGTCTCTTCTCTCATCTCTCTGGTGTATGTCTCTTCTCTCTCATCTCTCTGGTGTATGTCTCTTCTCTCATCTCTCTGGTGTATGTCTCTTCTCTCATCTCTCTGGTGTATGTCTCTTCTCTCATCTCTCTGGTGTATGTCTCTTCTCTCATCTCTCTGGTGTATGTCTCTTCTCTCTCATCTCTCTGGTGTATGTCTCTTCTCTCTCATCTCTCTGGTGTATGTCTCTTCTCTCTCATCTCTCTGGTGTATGTCTCTTCTCTCATCTCTCTGGTGTATGTCTCTTCTCTCTCATCTCTCTGGTGTATGTCTCTTCTCTCTCATCTCTCTGGTGTATGTCTCTTCTCTCTCATCTCTCTGGTGTATGTCTCTTCTCTCTCATCTCTCTGGTGTATGTCTCTTCTCTCTCATCTCTCTGGTGTATGTCTCTTCTCTCTCATCTCTCTGGTGTATGTCTCTTCTCTCTCATCTCTCTGGTGTATGTCTCTTCTCTCTCATCTCTCTGGTGTATGTCTCTTCTCTCTCATCTCTCTGGTGTATGTCTCTTCTCTCATCTCTCTGGTGTATGTCTCTTCTCTCATCTCTCTGGTGTATGTCTCTTCTCTCATCTCTCTGGTGTATGTCTCTTCTCTCATCTCTCTGGTGTATGTCTCTTCTCTCATCTCTCTGGTGTATGTCTCTTCTCTCTCATCTCTCTGGTGTATGTCTCTTCTCTCTCATCTCTCTGGTGTATGTCTCTTCTCTCTCATCTCTCTGGTGTATGTCTCTTCTCTCTCATCTCTCTGGTGTATGTCTCATCTCTCTGGTGTATGTCTCATCTCTCTGGTGTATGTCTCATCTCTCTGGTGTCTCTTCTCTCTCATCTCTCTGGTGTATGTCTCTTCTCTCATCTCTCTGGTGTATGTCTCTTCTCTCTCATCTCTCTGGTGTATGTCTCTTCTCTCACATCTCTCTGGTGTATGTCTCTTCTCTCTCATCTCTCTGGTGTATGTCTCTTCTCTCTCATCTCTCTGGTGTATGTCTCATCTCTCTGGTGTATGTCTCATCTCTCTGGTGTATGTCTCATCTCTCTGGTGTATGTCTCATCTCTCTGGTATATGTCTCTTCTCTCATCTCTCTGGTGTCTCATCTCTCTCATCTCTCTGGTGTATGTCTCTTCTCTCTCATCTCTCTGGTGTATGTCTCTTCTCTCTCATCTCTCTGGTGTATGTCTCTTCTCTCATCTCTCTGGTGTATGTCTCTTCTCTCTCATCTCTCTGGTGTATGTCTCTTCTCTCTCATCTCTCTGGTGTATGTCTCTTCTCTCAGGTATATGTCTCTTCTCTCATATCTCTGGTGTATGTCTCTTCTCTCTCATCTCTCTGGTGTATGTCTCATCTCTCTGGTATATGTCTCTCATCTCTCTGGTGTCTGTCTCTTCTCTCATCTCTCTGGTGTATGTCTCTTCTCTCATCTCTCTGGTGTATGTCTCTTCTCTCTCATCTCTCTGGTGTATGTCTCATCTCTCTGGTATATGTCTCTTCTCTCATCTCTCTGGTGTCTGTCTCTTCTCTCATCTCTCTGGTATATGTCTCTTCTCTCATCTCTCTGGTGTCTGTCTTCTCTCATCTCTCTGGTGTATGTCTCTTCTCTCTCATCTCTCTGGTGTCTGTCTTCTCTCTCATCTCTCTGGTGTATGTCTCTTCTCTCTCATCTCTCTGGTATATGTCTCTTCTCTCATCTCTCTGGTGTATGTCTCTTCTCTCATCTCTCTGGTGTCTGTCTCTTCTCTCATCTCTCTGGTGTATGTCTCTTCTCTCATCTCTCTGGTGTCTGTCTCTTCTCTCTCATCTCTCTGGTATATGTCTCTTCTCTCTCATCTCTCTGGTGTATGTCTCTTCTCTCTCATCTCTCTGGTGTATGTCTCTTCTCTCTCATCTCTCTGGTGTATGTCTCTTCTCTCTCATCTCTCTGGTGTATGTCTTCTCTCTCATCTCTCTGGTGTATGTCTCTTCTCTGGTGTCTCTGCCGTCTGTCTCTTTAGCGTCTCGTCTCTGTCCATTTTATCTGCAGTCGTCTGTCACGTGTCCCTTCCTCTCCCGCCTGATTTGATGGCAGCCTCATTGGGGGTGGAGTGTATTCTGAGTTTTGCTATGGCGTGTCCACCACTGATTGACGAGGGCTGCAGTATAAAGATCTACCAGCAGGGGGCAGACGCCACCATTGCCTGTCATAGAACAGCCATCCTACAGAAGGAAGACGCGTCCTGAAGCCTGAGGGCGGGACGCATGTTATGTCACATGACTTTAAGAAGGCATTGCCCACACATGACATGGCCGCCAGAGATCTGATGTCCCGCCCCCAAATGCCACAAACCAACGGGAGTCGCCTCCTTCAGCCAATCAGCAGATAGTGACGTGAGGCGCGGCTGCGGACGTGGCGCTGAAGCATAAGTAGACCTGTAAAGAGTCGGTGAAACTACATCTCCCTGCGTGCAGTGCGGCGCCGGGATGACCGTGACGTCATTAGTGTTGTGTTGGAACCCGGAAAAGACAAGTGCACGGAGAGTGATCGGAGGCAGAAGCTGCAGCTGTGACATTATACGATTATTACAGCGTAACAGCCTGCTGACAGGTGAGAACCGCTCATTATCATGTGACCCGCACCCCAACCTGCTCATTATCAGATCATGTATGTGTCATACACCAACAAGACCCTCATTACCATGTATAACCCCGCCTTCTCATTATCATGTGACCCGCACCCCAACCTGCTCATTATCAGATCATGTATGTGTCATACACCAACAAGACCCTCATTATCATGTATAACCCCGCCTTCTCATTATCATATCATGTATGTGTCATACACCAACAAGACCCTCATTACCATGTATAACCCCGCCCTACTCATTATCATATCATGTGTGTCATACACCAACAAGACCCTCATTACCATGTATAACCCCGCCCTACTCATTATCATATCATGTATGTGTCATACACCAGCAAGACCCTCATTACCATGTATAACCCCGCCCTGCTCATTATCATATCATGTATGTGTCATACACCAACAAGACCCTCATTATCATGTATAACCCCGCCTTCTCATTATCATATCATGTATGTGTCATACACCAACAAGACCCTCATTACCATGTATAACCCCGCCCTACTCATTATCATATCATGTGTGTCATACACCAACAAGACCCTCATTACCATGTATAACCCCGCCCTACTCATTATCATATCATGTATGTGTCATACACCAGCAAGACCCTCATTACCATGTATAACCCCGCCCTGCTCATTATCATATCATGTATGTGTCATACACCAACAAGACCCTCATTACCATGTATAACCCCGCCCTACTCATTATCATATCATGTATGTGTCATACACCAACAAGACCCTCATTACCATGTATAACCCCGCCCTGCTCATTATCATATCATGTATAACCCCGCCCTGCTCATTATCATGTATGTGTCATACACCAACAAGACCCTCATTATCATGTATAACCCCGCCTTCTCATTATCATATCATGTATGTGTCATACACCAACAAGACCCTCATTACCATGTATAACCCCGCCCTACTCATTATCATCATGTGTGTCATACACCAACAAGACCCTCATTACCATGTATAACCCCGCCCTACTCATTATCATATCATGTATGTGTCATACACCAGCAAGACCCTCATTACCATGTATAACCCCGCCCTGCTCATTATCATATCATGTATGTGTCATACACCAACAAGACCCTCATTACCATGTATAACCCCGCCCTGCTCATTATCATATCATGTATGTGTCATACACCAGGAAGACCCTCATTACCATGTATAACCCCGCCCTGCTCATCATATCATGTATGTGTCATACACCAGGAAGACCCTCATTATCATGTATAACCCCGCCCTGCTCATTATCATATCATGTATGTGTCATACACCAACAAGACCCTCATTACCATGTATAACCCCGCCCTACTCATTATCATATCATGTATGTGTCATACACCAGCAAGACCCTCATTACCATGTATAACCCCGCCCTGCTCATTATCATATCATGTATGTGTCATACACCAACAAGACCCTCATTACCATGTATAACCCCGCCCTACTCATTATCATATCATGTATGTGTCATACACCAGCAAGACCCTCATTACCATGTATAACCCTGCCCTGCTCATTATCATATCATGTATGTGTCATACACCAACAAGACCCTCATTACCATGTATAACCCCGCCCTGCTCATTATCATATCATGTATGTGTCATACACCAACAAGACCCTCATTACCATGTATAACCCCGCCCTGCTCATTATCATATCATGTATGTGTCATACACCAACAAGACCCTCATTACCATGTATAACCCCGCCCTGCTCATTATCATATCATGTATGTGTCATACACCAGCAAGACCCTCATAACCATGTATAACCCCACCCTGCTCATTATCATATCATGTATAACCCCGCCCTGCTCATTATCATGTATGTGTCATACACCAACAAGACCCTCATTACCATGTATAACCCCGCCCTGCTCATTATCATATCATGTATGTGTCATACACCAACAAGACCCTCATTACCATGTATAACCCCGCCCTGCTCATTATCATATCATGTATGTGTCATACACCAACAAGACCCTCATTATCATGTATAACCCCGCCCTGCTCATTATCATATCATGTATGTGTCATACACCAACAAGACCCTCATTACCATGTATAACCCCGCCCTGCTCATTATCATATCATGTATGTGTCATACGCCAACAAGACCCTCATTACCATGTATAACCCCGCCCTGCTCATTATCATATCATGTATGTGTCATACACCAGGAAGACACTCATTACCATGTATAACCCCGCCCTGCTCATTATCATATCATGTGTGTGTCATTCACCAGCAAGACCCTCATTATCATGTATAACCCCGCCCTGCTCATTATCATATCATGTATGTGTCATACACCAGCAAGACCCTCATTATCATGTGTAACCCTGCCCTGCTCATTATCATATCATGTATGTGTCATACACCAGGACCCTCATTATCATGTATAACCCTGCCCTGCTCATTATCATATCATGTATGTGTCATACACCAGCAAGACCCTCATTATCATGTGTAACCCTGCCCTGCTCATTATCATATCATGTATAACCCCGCCCTGCTCATTATCATATCATGTATGTGTCATACACCAACAAGACCCTCATTATCATGTATAACCCCGCCCTACTCATTATCATATCATGTGTGTCATACACCAACAAGACCCTCATTATCATATCATGTATAACCCCGCCCTGCTCATTATCATGTATGTGTCATACGCCAACAAGACCCTCATTACCATGTATAACCCCGCCCTGCTGATTATCATATCATGTATGTGTCGTACACCAACAAGACCCTCATTACCATGTATAACCCCGCCCTGCTCATTATCATATCATGTATGTCATACACCAACAAGACCCTCATTATCATGTATAACCCCGCCCTGCTCATTATCATGTATGTGTCATACGCCAACAAGACCCTCATTATCATGTATAACCCCGCCCTGCTCATTATCATATCATGTATGTGTCATACACCAGGAAGACCCTCATTACCATGAATAACCCCGCCCTGCTCATTATCATATCATGTATAACCCCGCCCTGCTCATTATCATGTATGTGTCATACGCCAACAAGACCCTCATTATCATGTATAACCCCACCCAGCTCATTATCATATCATGTATGTGTCATACACCAACAAGAACCTCATTACCATGTATAACCCCGCCCTGCTCATTATCATATCATGTATAACCCCGCCCTGCTCATTATCATGTATGTGTCATACGCCAACAAGACCCTCATTACCATGTATAACCCCGCTCTGCTCATTATCATATCATGTGTGTCATACACCAACAAGACCCTCATTATCATGTATAACCCCGCCCTGCTCATTATCATATCATGTATGTGTCATACACCAGCAAGACCCTCATTACCATGTATAACCCCGCCCTGCTCATTATCATATCATGTATGTGTCATACACCAACAAGACCCTCATTACCATGTATAACCCCGCCCTGCTCATTATCATATCATGTATAACCCCGCCCTGCTCATTATCATATCATGTATGTGTCATACACCAACAAGACCCTCATTATCATGTATAACCCCGCCCTGCTCATTATCCTGTATGTGTCATACACCAACAAGACCCTCATTACCATGTATAACCCCGCCCTGCTCATTATCATATCATGTATGTGTCATACACCAACAAGACCCACATTACCATGTATAACCACGCCCTGCTCATTATCATATCATGTATGTGTCATACACCAGGAAGACCCTCATTATCATGTATAACCCCGCCCTGCTCATTATCATATCATGTATGTCATACACCAACTAGACCCTCATTACCATGTATAACCCCGCCCTGCTCATTATCATATCATGTGTGTCATACACCAACAAGACCCTCATTACCATGTATAACCCCGCCCTGCTCATTATCATATCATGTGTGTCATACACCAACAAGACCCTCATTACCATGTATAACCCCGCCCTGCTCATTATCATATCATGTATGTGTCATACACCAACAAGACCCTCATTACCATGTATAACCCCGCCCTGCTCATTATCATATCATGTATGTGTCATACACCAGGAAGACCCTCATTATCATGTATAACCCCGCCCTGCTCATTATCATATCATGTATGTCATACACCAACTAGACCCTCATTACCATGTATAACCCCGCCCTGCTCATTATCATATCATGTGTGTCATACACCAACAAGACCCTCATTACCATGTATAACCCCGCCCTGCTCATTATCATATCATGTGTGTCATACACCAACAAGACCCTCATTACCATGTATAACCCTGCTCATTATCATATCATGTATGTGTCATACACCAACAAGACCCTCATTACCATGTATAACCCCGCCCTGCTCATTATCATATCATGTATGTGTCATACACCAGGAAGACCCTCATTACCATGTATAACCCCGCCCTGCTCATTATCATATCATGTATGTGTCATACACCAACAAGACCCTCATTACCATGTATAACCCCGCCCTGCTCATTATCATATCATGTATGTGTCATACACCAACAAGACCCTCATTACCATGAATAACCCCGCCCTGCTCATTATCATATCATGTATAACCCCGCCCTGCTCATTATCATGTATGTGTCATACGCCAACAAGACCCTCATTATCATGTATAACCCCACCCAGCTCATTATCATATCATGTATGTGTCATACACCAACAAAACCCTCATTATCATGTGTAACCCCGCCTTCTCATTATCATATCATGTATGTGTCATACACCAACAAGACCCTCATTACCATGTATAACCCCGCCCTGCTCATTATCATATCATGTGTGTCATACACCAACAAGACCCTCATTACCATGTATAACCCCGCCCTGCTCATTATCATATCATGTATGTGTCATACACCAACAAGTCCCTCATCATGTATAACCCCACCCAGCTCATTATCATATCATGTATGTGTCATACACCAACAAAACCCTCATTATCATGTGTAACCCCGCCCTGCTCATTATCATATCATGTATGTGTCATACACCAACAAGACCCTCATTATCATGTATAACCCCGCCCTGCTCATTATCATATCATGTATGTGTCATACACCAACAAGACCCTCATTACCATGAATAACCCCGCCCTGCTCATTATATCATGTATAACCCCGCCCTGCTCATTATCATGTATGTGTCATACGCCAACAAGACCCTCATTATCATGTATAACCCCACCCAGCTCATTATCATATCATGTATGTGTCATACACCAACAAGACCCTCATTACCATGTATAACCCCGCCTTCTCATTATCATATCATGTATGTGTCATACACCAACAAGACCCTCATTATCATGTATAACCCCGCCCTGCTCATTATCATATCATCTATGTGTCATACACCAACAAGACCCTCATTACCATGAATAACCCCGCCCTGCTCATTATCATATCATGTATAACCCCGCCCTGCTCATTATCATGTATGTGTCATACGCCAACAAGACCCTCATTATCATGTATAACCCCACCCAGCTCATTATCATATCATGTATGTGTCATACACCAACAAGAACCTCATTACCATGTATAACCCCGCCCTGCTCATTATCATATCATGTATAACCCCGCCCTGCTCATTATCATGTATGTGTCATACGCCAACAAGACCCTCATTACCATGTATAACCCCGCTCTGCTCATTATCATATCATGTGTGTCATACACCAACAAGACCCTCATTATCATGTATAACCCCGCCCTGCTCATTATCATATCATGTATGTGTCATACACCAGCAAGACCCTCATTACCATGTATAACCCCGCCCTGCTCATTATCATATCATGTATGTGTCATACACCAACAAGACCCTCATTACCATGTATAACCCCGCCCTGCTCATTATCATATCATGTATAACCCCGCCCTGCTCATTATCATGTATGTGTCATACACCAACAAGACCCTCATTATCATGTATAACCCCGCCCTGCTCATTATCCTGTATGTGTCATACACCAACAAGACCCTCATTACCATGTATAACCCCGCCCTGCTCATTATCATATCATGTATGTGTCATACACCAACAAGACCCACATTACCATGTATAACCACGCCCTGCTCATTATCATATCATGTATGTGTCATACACCAGGAAGACCCTCATTATCATGTATAACCCCGCCCTGCTCATTATCATATCATGTATGTCATACACCAACTAGACCCTCATTACCATGTATAACCCCGCCCTGCTCATTATCATATCATGTGTGTCATACACCAACAAGACCCTCATTACCATGTATAACCCCGCCCTGCTCATTATCATATCATGTGTGTCATACACCAACAAGACCCTCATTACCATGTATAACCCCGCCCTGCTCATTATCATATCATGTATGTGTCATACACCAACAAGACCCTCATTACCATGTATAACCCCGCCCTGCTCATCATATCATGCATGTGTCATACACCAGGAAGACCCTCATTACCATGTATAACCCCGCCCTGCTCATTATCATATCATGTATGTGTCATACACCAACAAGACCCTCATTACCATGTATAACCTCGCCCTGCTCATTATCATATCATGTATGTGTCATACACCAACAAGTCCCTCATCATGTATAACCCCGCCCAGCTCATTATCATATCATGTATGTGTCATACACCAACAAAACCCTCATTATCATGTGTAACCCCGCCCTGCTCATTATCATATCATGTATGTGTCATACACCAACAAGACCCTCATTATCATGTATAACCCCGCCCTGCTCATTATCATATCATGTATGTGTCATACACCAACAAGACCCTCATTACCATGAATAACCCCGCCCTGCTCATTATCATATCATGTATAACCCCGCCCTGCTCATTATCATGTATGTGTCATACGCCAACAAGACCCTCATTATCATGTATAACCTTGCCCTGCTCATTATCATATCATGTATGTGTCATACACCAACAAGACCCTCATTATCATGTATAACCCCGCCCTGCTCATTATCATATCATGTATGTGTCATACACCAGCAAGACCCTCATTACCATGTATAACCCCGCCCTGCTCATTATCATATCATGTATGTGTCATACACCAACAAGACCCTCATTACCATGTATAACCCCGCCCTGCTCATTATCATATCATGTGTGTCATACACCAACAAGACCCTCATTACCATGTATAACCCCGCCCTGCTCATTATCATATCATGTATGTGTCATACACCAACAAGACCCTCATTATCATGTATAACCCCACCCTGCTCATTATCATATCATGTATGTGTCATACACCAACAAGACCCTCATTACCATGTATAACCCCGCCCTGCTCATTATCATATCATGTGTGTCATACACCAACAAGACCCTCATTACCATGTATAACCCCGCCCTGCTCATTATCATATCATGTATGTGTCATACACCAACAAGACCCTCATTATCATGTATAACCCCACCCTGCTCATTATCATATCATGTATGTGTCATACACCAACAAGACCCTCATTACCATGTATAACCCTGCCCTGCTCATTATCATATCATGTATGTGTCATACACAAACAAGACCCTCATTACCATGTATAACCCCGCCCTGCTCATTATCATGTATGTGTCATACACCAACAAGACCCTCATTACCATGTATAACCCCGCCCTGCTCATTATCATATCATGTATGTGTCATACACCAGGAAGACCCTCATTATCATGTATAACCCCGCCCTGCTCATTATCATATCATGTATGTGTCATACACCAACAAGACCCTCATTACCATGTATAAACCCGCCCTGCTCATTATCATATCATGTGTGTCATACACCAACAAGACCCTCATTACCATGTATAACCCCGCCCTGCTCATTATCATATCATGTATGTGTCATACACCAGGAAGACCCTCATTACCATGTATAACCCCGCCCTGCTCATTATCATATCATGTATGTGTCATACACCAACAAGACCCTCATTACCATGTATAACCCCGCCCTGCTCATTATCATATCTCGTCTTTGACGCTCGTAATCTTGAGCTGCTCTTCATTGAATGCAATGATGAACGGCTCAAATTACGTTGCAAAGAAGTGTCCCGCATATAATGTATAGAAGTGTCCCGCGTGTAATGGATAGAAGCGTCCCGCGTGTAATGGATAGAAGCGTCCCGCGTGTAATGGATAGAAGCGTCCCGCGTGTAATGGATAGAAGCGTCCCGCGTGTAATGGATAGAAGCGTCCCGCGTGTAATGGATGGAAGCGTCCCGCGTGTAATGGATGGAAGCGTCCCGCGTGTAATGGATGGAAGCGTCCCGCGTGTAATGGATGGAAGCGTCCCGCGTGTAATGGATGGAAGCGTCCCGCGTGTAACGGATGGAAGCGTCCCGCGTGTAACGGATGGAAGCGTCCCGCGTGTAACGGATGGAAGCGTCCCGCGTGTAACGGATGGAAGCGTCCCGCGTGTAACGGATGGAAGCGTCCCGCGTGTAACGGATGGAAGCGTCCCGCGTGTAACGGATGGAAGCGTCCCGCGTGTAACGGATGGAAGCGTCCCGCGTGTAACGGATGGAAGCGTCCCGCGTGTAACGGATGGAAGCGTCCCGCGTGTAACGGATGGAAGCGTCCCGCGTGTAACGGATGGAAGCGTCCCGCGTGTAACGGATGGAAGCGTCCCGCGTGTAACGGATGGAAGCGTCCCGCGTGTAACGGATGGAAGCGTCCCGCGTGTAACGGATGGAAGCGTCCCGCACTTCTTTGCCGAGGCAGTAATTTTAGGCGTCATCGTTTGACCGCTGTCAAACGCTGACGCGTAATTGACAGGTTGTCTGCACAGTACGTCGGCAAACCCATTCAAATGAATGGGCAGATGTTTGCCGACGTACTGTAGCCCTATTTTCAGGCGTAAATCGAGGCATAATATGCCTCGTTTACGCCTGAAAATAGGTCATGTGAACCGAGCCTAAGAATAACATTTCTTACTCACCGGTTTTGTGTGCAGTTCTCCGTTATCTTATCCGTCATCCACCTTCGATTGTCGCCTCCGATCTGTGTTGAGAATCCCGGACGAGCCCCCAAGTAATGTCGCTGCAGAATTTACATTGTCCGTTAACGTTGGACATTATCTGAATTTGTCTGAGTTCCAAATTAATGAATGTCTCTCAATGGTGGATCTGAGAGAGGCCGGCCGGAGAGACCATGACACGCAGCTTCAGTGTTCAAACAGTCTCTGCCCACAGGGGGCGATCCATCTTTATTTATAAGACAATGAGAGTAGGTGGTAACTTCATACTTGCAAAGCATGAGCATTCTAAATATGGTAATGTCCAGTCTTCCCATCCCCTCTTTAGTATGTATCTTTAGCCATAAGAAATACAATGTCATCACGTTTTCTCACGTTGCCTTTGTAACAGCTGAAATGCAAAGTCATAAACCAGGAGGCTTAGAATAGAATAGCGCCCCCTGTAGGCTGTTGTTAGCAGATCTTTGAGCTTTATTGACAACTGTCCATGTGAATCAATTTAGGTTCTCACATATAAAGATATGAAAATATTTTTGACATGACCCACATCCCGCCCTGCTCATTATCATATATCACCCCACCATGCTCATTTTCATATTATGTGACCCGTGTCATACCCAACAAGACCCTCATTACCATATAAAACCCACCCTGCTCATTACCATATAACAAGACCCTCATTACCATATAAAACCCACCCTGCTCATTACCATATAACACCCTCATTAACACTGCTCATTATCATATCATGTATGTGTCATACACCAACAAGACCCTCATTATCATGTATAACCCCGCCCTGCTCATTATCATATCATGTATGTGTCATACACCAACAAGACCCTCATTACCATGTATAACCCCGCCCTGCTCATTATCATATCATGTATGTGTCATACGCCAACAAGACCCTCATTACCATGTATAACCCCGCCCTGCTCATTATCATATCATGTATGTGTCATACACCAGGAAGACACTCATTACCATGTATAACCCCGCCCTGCTCATTATCATATCATGTATGTGTCATACACCAGGACCCTCATTATCATGTATAACCCCGCCCTGCTCATTATCATATCATGTATGTGTCATACACCAGCAAGACCCTCATTATCATGTGTAACCCTGCCCTGCTCATTATCATATCATGTATAACCCCGCCCTGCTCATTATCATATCATGTATGTGTCATACACCAACAAGACCCTCATTATCATGTATAACCCCGCCCTACTCATTATCATATCATGTGTGTCATACACCAACAAGACCCTCATTATCATATCATGTATAACCCCGACCTGCTCATTATCATGTATGTGTCATACGCCAACAAGACCCTCATTATCATGTATAACCCCGCCCTGCTCATTATCATATCATGTATGTGTCGTACACCAACAAGACCCTCATTACCATGTATAACCCCGCCCTGCTCATTATCATATCATGTATGTGTCATACACCAACAAGACCCTCATTATCATGTATAACCCCGCCCTGCTCATTATCATGTATGTGTCATACGCCAACAAGACCCTCATTATCATGTATAACCCCGCCCTGCTCATTATCATATCATGTATGTGTCATACACCAACAAGACCCTCATTATCATGTATAACCCCGCCCTGCTCATTATCATATGTATAACCCCGCCCTACTCATTATCATATCATGTATGTGTCATACACCAACAAGACCCTCATTATCATGTATAACCCCGCCCTGCTCATTATCATGTATGTGTCATACACCAACAAGACCCTCATTATCATGTATAACCCCGCCCTGCTCATTATCATATCATGTATGTGTCATACACCAACAAGACCCTCATTATCATGTATAACCCCGCCCTGCTCATTATCATATCATGTATGTGTCATACACCAGGAAGACCCTCATTACCATGTATAACCCCGCCCTGCTCATTATCGTATCATGTATGTGTCATACACCAACAAGACCCTCATTACCATGTATAACCCCGCCCTGCTCATTATCATATCATGTATGTGTCATACACCAACAAGACCCTCATTACCATGTATAACCCCGCCCTGCTCATTATCATATCATGTATAACCCCGCCCTGCTCATTATCGTATCATGTATGTGTCATACACCAACAAGACCCTCATTACCATGTATAACCCCGCCCTACTCATTATCATATCATGTGTGTCATACACCAACAAGACCCTCATTACCATGTATAACCCCGCCCTACTCATTATCATATCATGTATGTGTCATACACCAGCAAGACCCTCATTACCATGTATAACCCCGCCCTGCTCATTATCATATCATGTATGTGTCATACACCAACAAGACCCTCATTATCATGTATAACCCCGCCTTCTCATTATCATATCATGTATGTGTCATACACCAACAAGACCCTCATTACCATGTATAACCCCGCCCTACTCATTATCATATCATGTGTGTCATACACCAACAAGACCCTCATTACCATGTATAACCCCGCCCTACTCATTATCATATCATGTATGTGTCATACACCAGCAAGACCCTCATTACCATGTATAACCCCGCCCTGCTCATTATCATATCATGTATGTGTCATACACCAACAAGACCCTCATTACCATGTATAACCCCGCCCTACTCATTATCATATCATGTATGTGTCATACACCAACAAGACCCTCATTACCATGTATAACCCCGCCCTGCTCATTATCATATCATGTATAACCCCGCCCTGCTCATTATCATGTATGTGTCATACACCAACAAGACCCTCATTATCATGTATAACCCCGCCTTCTCATTATCATATCATGTATGTGTCATACACCAACAAGACCCTCATTACCATGTATAACCCCGCCCTACTCATTATCATCATGTGTGTCATACACCAACAAGACCCTCATTACCATGTATAACCCCGCCCTACTCATTATCATATCATGTATGTGTCATACACCAGCAAGACCCTCATTACCATGTATAACCCCGCCCTGCTCATTATCATATCATGTATGTGTCATACACCAACAAGACCCTCATTACCATGTATAACCCCGCCCTGCTCATTATCATATCATGTATGTGTCATACACCAGGAAGACCCTCATTACCATGTATAACCCCGCCCTGCTCATCATATCATGTATGTGTCATACACCAGGAAGACCCTCATTATCATGTATAACCCCGCCCTGCTCATTATCATATCATGTATGTGTCATACACCAACAAGACCCTCATTACCATGTATAACCCCGCCCTACTCATTATCATATCATGTATGTGTCATACACCAGCAAGACCCTCATTACCATGTATAACCCCGCCCTGCTCATTATCATATCATGTATGTGTCATACACCAACAAGACCCTCATTACCATGTATAACCCCGCCCTACTCATTATCATATCATGTATGTGTCATACACCAGCAAGACCCTCATTACCATGTATAACCCTGCCCTGCTCATTATCATATCATGTATGTGTCATACACCAACAAGACCCTCATTACCATGTATAACCCCGCCCTGCTCATTATCATATCATGTATGTGTCATACACCAACAAGACCCTCATTACCATGTATAACCCCGCCCTGCTCATTATCATATCATGTATGTGTCATACACCAACAAGACCCTCATTACCATGTATAACCCCGCCCTGCTCATTATCATATCATGTATGTGTCATACACCAACAAGACCCTCATTATCATGTATAACCCCGCCCTGCTCATTATCATATCATGTATGTGTCATACACCAACAAGACCCTCATTACCATGTATAACCCCGCCCTGCTCATTATCATATCATGTATGTGTCATACGCCAACAAGACCCTCATTACCATGTATAACCCCGCCCTGCTCATTATCATATCATGTATGTGTCATACACCAGGAAGACACTCATTACCATGTATAACCCCGCCCTGCTCATTATCATATCATGTGTGTGTCATTCACCAGCAAGACCCTCATTATCATGTATAACCCCGCCCTGCTCATTATCATATCATGTATGTGTCATACACCAGCAAGACCCTCATTATCATGTGTAACCCTGCCCTGCTCATTATCATATCATGTATGTGTCATACACCAGGACCCTCATTATCATGTATAACCCTGCCCTGCTCATTATCATATCATGTATGTGTCATACACCAGCAAGACCCTCATTATCATGTGTAACCCTGCCCTGCTCATTATCATATCATGTATAACCCCGCCCTGCTCATTATCATATCATGTATGTGTCATACACCAACAAGACCCTCATTATCATGTATAACCCCGCCCTACTCATTATCATATCATGTGTGTCATACACCAACAAGACCCTCATTATCATATCATGTATAACCCCGCCCTGCTCATTATCATGTATGTGTCATACGCCAACAAGACCCTCATTACCATGTATAACCCCGCCCTGCTGATTATCATATCATGTATGTGTCGTACACCAACAAGACCCTCATTACCATGTATAACCCCGCCCTGCTCATTATCATATCATGTATGTCATACACCAACAAGACCCTCATTATCATGTATAACCCCGCCCTGCTCATTATCATGTATGTGTCATACGCCAACAAGACCCTCATTATCATGTATAACCCCGCCCTGCTCATTATCATATCATGTATGTGTCATACACCAGGAAGACCCTCATTACCATGAATAACCCCGCCCTGCTCATTATCATATCATGTATAACCCCGCCCTGCTCATTATCATGTATGTGTCATACGCCAACAAGACCCTCATTATCATGTATAACCCCACCCAGCTCATTATCATATCATGTATGTGTCATACACCAACAAGAACCTCATTACCATGTATAACCCCGCCCTGCTCATTATCATATCATGTATAACCCCGCCCTGCTCATTATCATGTATGTGTCATACGCCAACAAGACCCTCATTACCATGTATAACCCCGCTCTGCTCATTATCATATCATGTGTGTCATACACCAACAAGACCCTCATTATCATGTATAACCCCGCCCTGCTCATTATCATATCATGTATGTGTCATACACCAGCAAGACCCTCATTACCATGTATAACCCCGCCCTGCTCATTATCATATCATGTATGTGTCATACACCAACAAGACCCTCATTACCATGTATAACCCCGCCCTGCTCATTATCATATCATGTATAACCCCGCCCTGCTCATTATCATATCATGTATGTGTCATACACCAACAAGACCCTCATTATCATGTATAACCCCGCCCTGCTCATTATCCTGTATGTGTCATACACCAACAAGACCCTCATTACCATGTATAACCCCGCCCTGCTCATTATCATATCATGTATGTGTCATACACCAACAAGACCCACATTACCATGTATAACCACGCCCTGCTCATTATCATATCATGTATGTGTCATACACCAGGAAGACCCTCATTATCATGTATAACCCCGCCCTGCTCATTATCATATCATGTATGTCATACACCAACTAGACCCTCATTACCATGTATAACCCCGCCCTGCTCATTATCATATCATGTGTGTCATACACCAACAAGACCCTCATTACCATGTATAACCCCGCCCTGCTCATTATCATATCATGTGTGTCATACACCAACAAGACCCTCATTACCATGTATAACCCCGCCCTGCTCATTATCATATCATGTATGTGTCATACACCAACAAGACCCTCATTACCATGTATAACCCCGCCCTGCTCATTATCATATCATGTATGTGTCATACACCAGGAAGACCCTCATTATCATGTATAACCCCGCCCTGCTCATTATCATATCATGTATGTCATACACCAACTAGACCCTCATTACCATGTATAACCCCGCCCTGCTCATTATCATATCATGTGTGTCATACACCAACAAGACCCTCATTACCATGTATAACCCCGCCCTGCTCATTATCATATCATGTGTGTCATACACCAACAAGACCCTCATTACCATGTATAACCCTGCTCATTATCATATCATGTATGTGTCATACACCAACAAGACCCTCATTACCATGTATAACCCCGCCCTGCTCATTATCATATCATGTATGTGTCATACACCAGGAAGACCCTCATTACCATGTATAACCCCGCCCTGCTCATTATCATATCATGTATGTGTCATACACCAACAAGACCCTCATTACCATGTATAACCCCGCCCTGCTCATTATCATATCATGTATGTGTCATACACCAACAAGACCCTCATTACCATGAATAACCCCGCCCTGCTCATTATCATATCATGTATAACCCCGCCCTGCTCATTATCATGTATGTGTCATACGCCAACAAGACCCTCATTATCATGTATAACCCCACCCAGCTCATTATCATATCATGTATGTGTCATACACCAACAAAACCCTCATTATCATGTGTAACCCCGCCTTCTCATTATCATATCATGTATGTGTCATACACCAACAAGACCCTCATTACCATGTATAACCCCGCCCTGCTCATTATCATATCATGTGTGTCATACACCAACAAGACCCTCATTACCATGTATAACCCCGCCCTGCTCATTATCATATCATGTATGTGTCATACACCAACAAGTCCCTCATCATGTATAACCCCACCCAGCTCATTATCATATCATGTATGTGTCATACACCAACAAAACCCTCATTATCATGTGTAACCCCGCCCTGCTCATTATCATATCATGTATGTGTCATACACCAACAAGACCCTCATTATCATGTATAACCCCGCCCTGCTCATTATCATATCATGTATGTGTCATACACCAACAAGACCCTCATTACCATGAATAACCCCGCCCTGCTCATTATATCATGTATAACCCCGCCCTGCTCATTATCATGTATGTGTCATACGCCAACAAGACCCTCATTATCATGTATAACCCCACCCAGCTCATTATCATATCATGTATGTGTCATACACCAACAAGACCCTCATTACCATGTATAACCCCGCCTTCTCATTATCATATCATGTATGTGTCATACACCAACAAGACCCTCATTATCATGTATAACCCCGCCCTGCTCATTATCATATCATCTATGTGTCATACACCAACAAGACCCTCATTACCATGAATAACCCCGCCCTGCTCATTATCATATCATGTATAACCCCGCCCTGCTCATTATCATGTATGTGTCATACGCCAACAAGACCCTCATTATCATGTATAACCCCACCCAGCTCATTATCATATCATGTATGTGTCATACACCAACAAGAACCTCATTACCATGTATAACCCCGCCCTGCTCATTATCATATCATGTATAACCCCGCCCTGCTCATTATCATGTATGTGTCATACGCCAACAAGACCCTCATTACCATGTATAACCCCGCTCTGCTCATTATCATATCATGTGTGTCATACACCAACAAGACCCTCATTATCATGTATAACCCCGCCCTGCTCATTATCATATCATGTATGTGTCATACACCAGCAAGACCCTCATTACCATGTATAACCCCGCCCTGCTCATTATCATATCATGTATGTGTCATACACCAACAAGACCCTCATTACCATGTATAACCCCGCCCTGCTCATTATCATATCATGTATAACCCCGCCCTGCTCATTATCATGTATGTGTCATACACCAACAAGACCCTCATTATCATGTATAACCCCGCCCTGCTCATTATCCTGTATGTGTCATACACCAACAAGACCCTCATTACCATGTATAACCCCGCCCTGCTCATTATCATATCATGTATGTGTCATACACCAACAAGACCCACATTACCATGTATAACCACGCCCTGCTCATTATCATATCATGTATGTGTCATACACCAGGAAGACCCTCATTATCATGTATAACCCCGCCCTGCTCATTATCATATCATGTATGTCATACACCAACTAGACCCTCATTACCATGTATAACCCCGCCCTGCTCATTATCATATCATGTGTGTCATACACCAACAAGACCCTCATTACCATGTATAACCCCGCCCTGCTCATTATCATATCATGTGTGTCATACACCAACAAGACCCTCATTACCATGTATAACCCCGCCCTGCTCATTATCATATCATGTATGTGTCATACACCAACAAGACCCTCATTACCATGTATAACCCCGCCCTGCTCATCATATCATGTATGTGTCATACACCAGGAAGACCCTCATTACCATGTATAACCCCGCCCTGCTCATTATCATATCATGTATGTGTCATACACCAACAAGACCCTCATTACCATGTATAACCTCGCCCTGCTCATTATCATATCATGTATGTGTCATACACCAACAAGTCCCTCATCATGTATAACCCCGCCCAGCTCATTATCATATCATGTATGTGTCATACACCAACAAAACCCTCATTATCATGTGTAACCCCGCCCTGCTCATTATCATATCATGTATGTGTCATACACCAACAAGACCCTCATTATCATGTATAACCCCGCCCTGCTCATTATCATATCATGTATGTGTCATACACCAACAAGACCCTCATTACCATGAATAACCCCGCCCTGCTCATTATCATATCATGTATAACCCCGCCCTGCTCATTATCATGTATGTGTCATACGCCAACAAGACCCTCATTATCATGTATAACCTTGCCCTGCTCATTATCATATCATGTATGTGTCATACACCAACAAGACCCTCATTATCATGTATAACCCCGCCCTGCTCATTATCATATCATGTATGTGTCATACACCAGCAAGACCCTCATTACCATGTATAACCCCGCCCTGCTCATTATCATATCATGTATGTGTCATACACCAACAAGACCCTCATTACCATGTATAACCCCGCCCTGCTCATTATCATATCATGTGTGTCATACACCAACAAGACCCTCATTACCATGTATAACCCCGCCCTGCTCATTATCATATCATGTATGTGTCATACACCAACAAGACCCTCATTATCATGTATAACCCCACCCTGCTCATTATCATATCATGTATGTGTCATACACCAACAAGACCCTCATTACCATGTATAACCCCGCCCTGCTCATTATCATATCATGTGTGTCATACACCAACAAGACCCTCATTACCATGTATAACCCCGCCCTGCTCATTATCATATCATGTATGTGTCATACACCAACAAGACCCTCATTATCATGTATAACCCCACCCTGCTCATTATCATATCATGTATGTGTCATACACCAACAAGACCCTCATTACCATGTATAACCCTGCCCTGCTCATTATCATATCATGTATGTGTCATACACAAACAAGACCCTCATTACCATGTATAACCCCGCCCTGCTCATTATCATGTATGTGTCATACACCAACAAGACCCTCATTACCATGTATAACCCCGCCCTGCTCATTATCATATCATGTATGTGTCATACACCAGGAAGACCCTCATTATCATGTATAACCCCGCCCTGCTCATTATCATATCATGTATGTGTCATACACCAACAAGACCCTCATTACCATGTATAAACCCGCCCTGCTCATTATCATATCATGTGTGTCATACACCAACAAGACCCTCATTACCATGTATAACCCCGCCCTGCTCATTATCATATCATGTATGTGTCATACACCAGGAAGACCCTCATTACCATGTATAACCCCGCCCTGCTCATTATCATATCATGTATGTGTCATACACCAACAAGACCCTCATTACCATGTATAACCCCGCCCTGCTCATTATCATATCTCGTCTTTGACGCTCGTAATCTTGAGCTGCTCTTCATTGAATGCAATGATGAACGGCTCAAATTACGTTGCAAAGAAGTGTCCCGCATATAATGTATAGAAGTGTCCCGCGTGTAATGGATAGAAGCGTCCCGCGTGTAATGGATAGAAGCGTCCCGCGTGTAATGGATAGAAGCGTCCCGCGTGTAATGGATAGAAGCGTCCCGCGTGTAATGGATAGAAGCGTCCCGCGTGTAATGGATAGAAGCGTCCCGCGTGTAATGGATGGAAGCGTCCCGCGTGTAATGGATGGAAGCGTCCCGCGTGTAACGGATGGAAGCGTCCCGCGTGTAACGGATGGAAGCGTCCCGCGTGTAACGGATGGAAGCGTCCCGCGTGTAACGGATGGAAGCGTCCCGCGTGTAACGGATGGAAGCGTCCCGCGTGTAACGGATGGAAGCGTCCCGCGTGTAACGGATGGAAGCGTCCCGCGTGTAACGGATGGAAGCGTCCCGCGTGTAACGGATGGAAGCGTCCCGCGTGTAACGGATGGAAGCGTCCCGCGTGTAACGGATGGAAGCGTCCCGCGTGTAACGGATGGAAGCGTCCCGCGTGTAACGGATGGAAGCGTCCCGCGTGTAACGGATGGAAGCGTCCCGCGTGTAACGGATGGAAGCGTCCCGCACTTCTTTGCCGAGGCAGTAATTTTAGGCGTCATCGTTTGACCGCTGTCAAACGCTGACGCGTAATTGACAGGTTGTCTGCACAGTACGTCGGCAAACCCATTCAAATGAATGGGCAGATGTTTGCCGACGTACTGTAGCCCTATTTTCAGGCGTAAATCGAGGCATAATATGCCTCGTTTACGCCTGAAAATAGGTCATGTGAACCGAGCCTAAGAATAACATTTCTTACTCACCGGTTTTGTGTGCAGTTCTCCGTTATCTTATCCGTCATCCACCTTCGATTGTCGCCTCCGATCTGTGTTGAGAATCCCGGACGAGCCCCCAAGTAATGTCGCTGCAGAATTTACATTGTCCGTTAACGTTGGACATTATCTGAATTTGTCTGAGTTCCAAATTAATGAATGTCTCTCAATGGTGGATCTGAGAGAGGCCGGCCGGAGAGACCATGACACGCAGCTTCAGTGTTCAAACAGTCTCTGCCCACAGGGGGCGATCCATCTTTATTTATAAGACAATGAGAGTAGGTGGTAACTTCATACTTGCAAAGCATGAGCATTCTAAATATGGTAATGTCCAGTCTTCCCATCCCCTCTTTAGTATGTATCTTTAGCCATAAGAAATACAATGTCATCACGTTTTCTCACGTTGCCTTTGTAACAGCTGAAATGCAAAGTCATAAACCAGGAGGCTTAGAATAGAATAGCGCCCCCTGTAGGCTGTTGTTAGCAGATCTTTGAGCTTTATTGACAACTGTCCATGTGAATCAATTTAGGTTCTCACATATAAAGATATGAAAATATTTTTGACATGACCCACATCCCGCCCTGCTCATTATCATATATCACCCCACCATGCTCATTTTCATATTATGTGACCCGTGTCATACCCAACAAGACCCTCATTACCATATAAAACCCACCCTGCTCATTACCATATAACAAGACCCTCATTACCATATAAAACCCACCCTGCTCATTACCATATAACACCCTCATTAACACTGCTCATTATCATATCATGTATGTGTCATACACCAACAAGACCCTCATTATCATGTATAACCCCGCCCTGCTCATTATCATATCATGTATGTGTCATACACCAACAAGACCCTCATTACCATGTATAACCCCGCCCTGCTCATTATCATATCATGTATGTGTCATACGCCAACAAGACCCTCATTACCATGTATAACCCCGCCCTGCTCATTATCATATCATGTATGTGTCATACACCAGGAAGACACTCATTACCATGTATAACCCCGCCCTGCTCATTATCATATCATGTATGTGTCATACACCAGGACCCTCATTATCATGTATAACCCCGCCCTGCTCATTATCATATCATGTATGTGTCATACACCAGCAAGACCCTCATTATCATGTGTAACCCTGCCCTGCTCATTATCATATCATGTATAACCCCGCCCTGCTCATTATCATATCATGTATGTGTCATACACCAACAAGACCCTCATTATCATGTATAACCCCGCCCTACTCATTATCATATCATGTGTGTCATACACCAACAAGACCCTCATTATCATATCATGTATAACCCCGACCTGCTCATTATCATGTATGTGTCATACGCCAACAAGACCCTCATTATCATGTATAACCCCGCCCTGCTCATTATCATATCATGTATGTGTCGTACACCAACAAGACCCTCATTACCATGTATAACCCCGCCCTGCTCATTATCATATCATGTATGTGTCATACACCAACAAGACCCTCATTATCATGTATAACCCCGCCCTGCTCATTATCATGTATGTGTCATACGCCAACAAGACCCTCATTATCATGTATAACCCCGCCCTGCTCATTATCATATCATGTATGTGTCATACACCAACAAGACCCTCATTATCATGTATAACCCCGCCCTGCTCATTATCATATGTATAACCCCGCCCTACTCATTATCATATCATGTATGTGTCATACACCAACAAGACCCTCATTATCATGTATAACCCCGCCCTGCTCATTATCATGTATGTGTCATACACCAACAAGACCCTCATTATCATGTATAACCCCGCCCTGCTCATTATCATATCATGTATGTGTCATACACCAACAAGACCCTCATTATCATGTATAACCCCGCCCTGCTCATTATCATATCATGTATGTGTCATACACCAGGAAGACCCTCATTACCATGTATAACCCCGCCCTGCTCATTATCGTATCATGTATGTGTCATACACCAACAAGACCCTCATTACCATGTATAACCCCGCCCTGCTCATTATCATATCATGTATGTGTCATACACCAACAAGACCCTCATTACCATGTATAACCCCGCCCTGCTCATTATCATATCATGTATAACCCCGCCCTGCTCATTATCGTATCATGTATGTGTCATACACCAACAAGACCCTCATTACCATGTATAACCCCGCCCTGCTCATTATCATATCATGTATGTGTCATACACCAAGACCCTCATTACCATGTATAACCCCGCCCTGCTCATTATCATATCATGTATGTGTCATACACCAACAAGACCCTCATTATCATGTGTAACCCCGCCCTGCTCATTATCATATCATGTATGTGTCATACACCAGGAAGACCCTCATTACCATGTATAACCCCGCCTTCTCATTATCATATCATGTATGTGTCATACACCAACAAGACCCTCATTACCATGTATAACCCCGCCCTGCTCATTATCATATCATGTGTGTCATACACCAACAAGACCCTCATTACCATGTATAACCCCGCCCTGCTCATTATCATATCATGTATGTGTCATACACCAACAAGTCCCTCATCATGTATAACCCCACCCAGCTCATTATCATATCATGTATGTGTCATACACCAACAAAACCCTCATTATCATGTGTAACCCCGCCCTGCTCATTATCATATCATGTATGTGTCATACACCAACAAGACCCTCATTATCATGTATAACCCCGCCCTGCTCATTATCATATCATGTATGTGTCATACACCAACAAGACCCTCATTACCATGAATAACCCCGCCCTGCTCATTATATCATGTATAACCCCGCCCTGCTCATTATCATGTATGTGTCATACGCCAACAAGACCCTCATTACCATGAATAACCCCGCCCTGCTCATTATCATATCATGTATAACCCCGCCCTGCTCATTATCATGTATGTGTCATATGCCAACAAGACCCTCATTATCATGTATAACCCCACCCAGCTCATTATCATATCATGTATGTGTCATACACCAACAAGACCCTCATTACCATGTATAACCCCGCCTTCTCATTATCATATCATGTATGTGTCATACACCAACAAGACCCTCATTATCATGTATAACCCCGCCCTGCTCATTATCATATCATCTATGTGTCATACACCAACAAGACCCTCATTACCATGAATAACCCCGCCCTGCTCATTATCATATCATGTATAACCCCGCCCTGCTCATTATCATGTATGTGTCATACGCCAACAAGACCCTCATTATCATGTATAACCCCACCCAGCTCATTATCATATCATGTATGTGTCATACACCAACAAGAACCTCATTACCATGTATAACCCCGCCCTGCTCATTATCATATCATGTATAACCCCGCCCTGCTCATTATCATGTATGTGTCATACGCCAACAAGACCCTCATTACCATGTATAACCCCGCTCTGCTCATTATCATATCATGTGTGTCATACACCAACAAGACCCTCATTATCATGTATAACCCCGCCCTGCTCATTATCATATCATGTATGTGTCATACACCAGCAAGACCCTCATTACCATGTATAACCCCGCCCTGCTCATTATCATATCATGTATGTGTCATACACCAACAAGACCCTCATTACCATGTATAACCCCGCCCTGCTCATTATCATATCATGTATAACCCCGCCCTGCTCATTATCATGTATGTGTCATACACCAACAAGACCCTCATTATCATGTATAACCCCGCCCTGCTCATTATCCTGTATGTGTCATACACCAACAAGACCCTCATTACCATGTATAACCCCGCCCTGCTCATTATCATATCATGTATGTGTCATACACCAACAAGACCCACATTACCATGTATAACCACGCCCTGCTCATTATCATATCATGTATGTGTCATACACCAGGAAGACCCTCATTATCATGTATAACCCCGCCCTGCTCATTATCATATCATGTATGTCATACACCAACTAGACCCTCATTACCATGTATAACCCCGCCCTGCTCATTATCATATCATGTGTGTCATACACCAACAAGACCCTCATTACCATGTATAACCCCGCCCTGCTCATTATCATATCATGTGTGTCATACACCAACAAGACCCTCATTACCATGTATAACCCCGCCCTGCTCATTATCATATCATGTATGTGTCATACACCAACAAGACCCTCATTACCATGTATAACCCCGCCCTGCTCATTATCATATCATGTATGTGTCATACACCAGGAAGACCCTCATTATCATGTATAACCCCGCCCTGCTCATTATCATATCATGTATGTCATACACCAACTAGACCCTCATTACCATGTATAACCCCGCCCTGCTCATTATCATATCATGTGTGTCATACACCAACAAGACCCTCATTACCATGTATAACCCCGCCCTGCTCATTATCATATCATGTGTGTCATACACCAACAAGACCCTCATTACCATGTATAACCCCGCCCTGCTCATTATCATATCATGTATGTGTCATACACCAACAAGACCCTCATTACCATGTATAACCCCGCCCTGCTCATTATCATATCATGTATGTGTCATACACCAGGAAGACCCTCATTACCATGTATAACCCCGCCCTGCTCATTATCATATCATGTATGTGTCATACACCAACAAGACCCTCATTACCATGTATAACCCCGCCCTGCTCATTATCATATCATGTATGTGTCATACACCAACAAGACCCTCATTACCATGAATAACCCCGCCCTGCTCATTATCATATCATGTATAACCCCGCCCTGCTCATTATCATGTATGTGTCATACGCCAACAAGACCCTCATTATCATGTATAACCCCACCCAGCTCATTATCATATCATGTATGTGTCATACACCAACAAAACCCTCATTATCATGTGTAACCCCGCCTTCTCATTATCATATCATGTATGTGTCATACACCAACAAGACCCTCATTACCATGTATAACCCCGCCCTGCTCATTATCATATCATGTGTGTCATACACCAACAAGACCCTCATTACCATGTATAACCCCGCCCTGCTCATTATCATATCATGTATGTGTCATACACCAACAAGTCCCTCATCATGTATAACCCCACCCAGCTCATTATCATATCATGTATGTGTCATACACCAACAAAACCCTCATTATCATGTGTAACCCCGCCCTGCTCATTATCATATCATGTATGTGTCATACACCAACAAGACCCTCATTATCATGTATAACCCCGCCCTGCTCATTATCATATCATGTATGTGTCATACACCAACAAGACCCTCATTACCATGAATAACCCCGCCCTGCTCATTATATCATGTATAACCCCGCCCTGCTCATTATCATGTATGTGTCATACGCCAACAAGACCCTCATTATCATGTATAACCCCACCCAGCTCATTATCATATCATGTATGTGTCATACACCAACAAGACCCTCATTACCATGTATAACCCCGCCCTGCTCATTATCATATCATGTATGTGTCATACACCAACAAGTCCCTCATTATCATGTATAACCCCGCCCTGCTCATTATCATATCATCTATGTGTCATACACCAACAAGACCCTCATTACCATGAATAACCCCGCCCTGCTCATTATCATATCATGTATAACCCCGCCCTGCTCATTATCATGTATGTGTCATACGCCAACAAGACCCTCATTATCATGTATAACCCCACCCAGCTCATTATCATATCATGTATGTGTCATACACCAACAAGAACCTCATTACCATGTATAACCCCGCCCTGCTCATTATCATATCATGTATAACCCCGCCCTGCTCATTATCATGTATGTGTCATACGCCAACAAGACCCTCATTACCATGTATAACCCCGCTCTGCTCATTATCATATCATGTGTGTCATACACCAACAAGACCCTCATTATCATGTATAACCCCGCCCTGCTCATTATCATATCATGTATGTGTCATACACCAGCAAGACCCTCATTACCGTGTATAACCCCGCCCTGCTCATTATCATATCATGTATGTGTCATACACCAACAAGACCCTCATTACCATGTATAACCCCGCCCTGCTCATTATCATATCATGTATAACCCCGCCCTGCTCATTATCATGTATGTGTCATACACCAACAAGACCCTCATTATCATGTATAACCCCGCCCTGCTCATTATCCTGTATGTGTCATACACCAACAAGACCCTCATTACCATGTATAACCCCGCCCTGCTCATTATCATATCATGTATGTGTCATACACCAACAAGACCCACATTACCATGTATAACCACGCCCTGCTCATTATCATATCATGTATGTGTCATACACCAGGAAGACCCTCATTATCATGTATAACCCCGCCCTGCTCATTATCATATCATGTATGTCATACACCAACTAGACCCTCATTACCATGTATAACCCCGCCCTGCTCATTATCATATCATGTGTGTCATACACCAACAAGACCCTCATTACCATGTATAACCCCGCCCTGCTCATTATCATATCATGTGTGTCATACACCAACAAGACCCTCATTACCATGTATAACCCCGCCCTGCTCATCATATCATGTATGTGTCATACACCAGGAAGACCCTCATTACCATGTATAACCCCGCCCTGCTCATTATCATATCATGTATGTGTCATACACCAACAAGACCCTCATTACCATGTATAACCTCGCCCTGCTCATTATCATATCATGTATGTGTCATACACCAACAAGTCCCTCATCATGTATAACCCCGCCCAGCTCATTATCATATCATGTATGTGTCATACACCAACAAAACCCTCATTATCATGTGTAACCCCGCCCTGCTCATTATCATATCATGTATGTGTCATACACCAACAAGACCCTCATTATCATGTATAACCCCGCCCTGCTCATTATCATATCATGTATGTGTCATACACCAACAAGACCCTCATTACCATGAATAACCCCGCCCTGCTCATTATCATATCATGTATAACCCCGCCCTGCTCATTATCATGTATGTGTCATACGCCAACAAGACCCTCATTATCATGTATAACCCCACCCAGCTCATTATCATATCATGTATGTGTCATACACCAACAAAACCCTCATTATCATGTGTAACCCCGCCTTCTCATTATCATATCATGTATGTGTCATACACCAACAAGACCCTCATTATCATGTATAACCTTGCCCTGCTCATTATCATATCATGTATGTGTCATACACCAACAAGACCCTCATTATCATGTATAACCCCGCCCTGCTCATTATCATATCATGTATGTGTCATACACCAGCAAGACCCTCATTACCATGTATAACCCCGCCCTGCTCATTATCATATCATGTATGTGTCATACACCAACAAGACCCTCATTACCATGTATAACCCCGCCCTGCTCATTATCATATCATGTGTGTCATACACCAACAAGACCCTCATTACCATGTATAACCCCGCCCTGCTCATTATCATATCATGTATGTGTCATACACCAACAAGACCCTCATTATGTATAACCCCACCCTGCTCATTATCATATCATGTATGTGTCATACACCAACAAGACCCTCATTACCATGTATAACCCCGCCCTGCTCATTATCATATCATGTGTGTCATACACCAACAAGACCCTCATTACCATGTATAACCCCGCCCTGCTCATTATCATATCATGTATGTGTCATACACCAACAAGACCCTCATTATCATGTATAACCCCACCCTGCTCATTATCATATCATGTATGTGTCATACACCAACAAGACCCTCATTACCATGTATAACCCTGCCCTGCTCATTATCATATCATGTATGTGTCATACACCAACAAGACCCTCATTACCATGTATAACCCCGCCCTGCTCATTATCATGTATGTGTCATACACCAACAAGACCCTCATTACCATGTATAACCCCGCCCTGCTCATTATCATATCATGTATGTGTCATACACCAACAAGACCCTCATTACCATGTATAACCCCGCCCTGCTCATTATCATATCATGTATGTGTCATACACCAGGAAGACCCTCATTACCATGTATAACCCCGCCCTGCTCATTATCATATCATGTATGTGTCATACACCAACAAGACCCTCATTACCATGTATAACCCCGCCCTGCTCATTATCATATCATGTATAACCCCGCCCTGCTCATTATCATGTATGTGTCATACACCAACAAGACCCTCATTATCATGTATAACCCCGCCCTGCTCATTATCCTGTATGTGTCATACACCAACAAGACCCTCATTACCATGTATAACCCCGCCCTGCTCATTATCATATCATGTATGTGTCATACACCAACAAGACCCACATTACCATGTATAACCACGCCCTGCTCATTATCATATCATGTATGTGTCATACACCAGGAAGACCCTCATTATCATGTATAACCCCGCCCTGCTCATTATCATATCATGTATGTCATACACCAACTAGACCCTCATTACCATGTATAACCCCGCCCTGCTCATTATCATATCATGTGTGTCATACACCAACAAGACCCTCATTACCATGTATAACCCCGCCCTGCTCATTATCATATCATGTGTGTCATACACCAACAAGACCCTCATTACCATGTATAACCCCGCCCTGCTCATTATCATATCATGTATGTGTCATACACCAACAAGACCCTCATTACCATGTATAACCCCGCCCTGCTCATTATCATATCATGTATGTGTCATACACCAGGAAGACCCTCATTATCATGTATAACCCCGCCCTGCTCATTATCATATCATGTATGTCATACACCAACTAGACCCTCATTACCATGTATAACCCCGCCCTGCTCATTATCATATCATGTGTGTCATACACCAACAAGACCCTCATTACCATGTATAACCCCGCCCTGCTCATTATCATATCATGTGTGTCATACACCAACAAGACCCTCATTACCATGTATAACCCCGCCCTGCTCATTATCATATCATGTATGTGTCATACACCAACAAGACCCTCATTACCATGTATAACCCCGCCCTGCTCATTATCATATCATGTATGTGTCATACACCAGGAAGACCCTCATTACCATGTATAACCCCGCCCTGCTCATTATCATATCATGTATGTGTCATACACCAACAAGACCCTCATTACCATGTATAACCCCGCCCTGCTCATTATCATATCATGTATGTGTCATACACCAACAAGACCCTCATTACCATGAATAACCCCGCCCTGCTCATTATCATATCATGTATAACCCCGCCCTGCTCATTATCATGTATGTGTCATACGCCAACAAGACCCTCATTATCATGTATAACCCCACCCAGCTCATTATCATATCATGTATGTGTCATACACCAACAAAACCCTCATTATCATGTGTAACCCCGCCTTCTCATTATCATATCATGTATGTGTCATACACCAACAAGACCCTCATTACCATGTATAACCCCGCCCTGCTCATTATCATATCATGTGTGTCATACACCAACAAGACCCTCATTACCATGTATAACCCCGCCCTGCTCATTATCATATCATGTATGTGTCATACACCAACAAGTCCCTCATCATGTATAACCCCACCCAGCTCATTATCATATCATGTATGTGTCATACACCAACAAAACCCTCATTATCATGTGTAACCCCGCCCTGCTCATTATCATATCATGTATGTGTCATACACCAACAAGACCCTCATTATCATGTATAACCCCGCCCTGCTCATTATCATATCATGTATGTGTCATACACCAACAAGACCCTCATTACCATGAATAACCCCGCCCTGCTCATTATATCATGTATAACCCCGCCCTGCTCATTATCATGTATGTGTCATACGCCAACAAGACCCTCATTATCATGTATAACCCCACCCAGCTCATTATCATATCATGTATGTGTCATACACCAACAAGACCCTCATTACCATGTATAACCCCGCCCTGCTCATTATCATATCATGTATGTGTCATACACCAACAAGTCCCTCATTATCATGTATAACCCCGCCCTGCTCATTATCATATCATCTATGTGTCATACACCAACAAGACCCTCATTACCATGAATAACCCCGCCCTGCTCATTATCATATCATGTATAACCCCGCCCTGCTCATTATCATGTATGTGTCATACGCCAACAAGACCCTCATTATCATGTATAACCCCACCCAGCTCATTATCATATCATGTATGTGTCATACACCAACAAGAACCTCATTACCATGTATAACCCCGCCCTGCTCATTATCATATCATGTATAACCCCGCCCTGCTCATTATCATGTATGTGTCATACGCCAACAAGACCCTCATTACCATGTATAACCCCGCTCTGCTCATTATCATATCATGTGTGTCATACACCAACAAGACCCTCATTATCATGTATAACCCCGCCCTGCTCATTATCATATCATGTATGTGTCATACACCAGCAAGACCCTCATTACCGTGTATAACCCCGCCCTGCTCATTATCATATCATGTATGTGTCATACACCAACAAGACCCTCATTACCATGTATAACCCCGCCCTGCTCATTATCATATCATGTATAACCCCGCCCTGCTCATTATCATGTATGTGTCATACACCAACAAGACCCTCATTATCATGTATAACCCCGCCCTGCTCATTATCCTGTATGTGTCATACACCAACAAGACCCTCATTACCATGTATAACCCCGCCCTGCTCATTATCATATCATGTATGTGTCATACACCAACAAGACCCACATTACCATGTATAACCACGCCCTGCTCATTATCATATCATGTATGTGTCATACACCAGGAAGACCCTCATTATCATGTATAACCCCGCCCTGCTCATTATCATATCATGTATGTCATACACCAACTAGACCCTCATTACCATGTATAACCCCGCCCTGCTCATTATCATATCATGTGTGTCATACACCAACAAGACCCTCATTACCATGTATAACCCCGCCCTGCTCATTATCATATCATGTGTGTCATACACCAACAAGACCCTCATTACCATGTATAACCCCGCCCTGCTCATCATATCATGTATGTGTCATACACCAGGAAGACCCTCATTACCATGTATAACCCCGCCCTGCTCATTATCATATCATGTATGTGTCATACACCAACAAGACCCTCATTACCATGTATAACCTCGCCCTGCTCATTATCATATCATGTATGTGTCATACACCAACAAGTCCCTCATCATGTATAACCCCGCCCAGCTCATTATCATATCATGTATGTGTCATACACCAACAAAACCCTCATTATCATGTGTAACCCCGCCCTGCTCATTATCATATCATGTATGTGTCATACACCAACAAGACCCTCATTATCATGTATAACCCCGCCCTGCTCATTATCATATCATGTATGTGTCATACACCAACAAGACCCTCATTACCATGAATAACCCCGCCCTGCTCATTATCATATCATGTATAACCCCGCCCTGCTCATTATCATGTATGTGTCATACGCCAACAAGACCCTCATTATCATGTATAACCCCACCCAGCTCATTATCATATCATGTATGTGTCATACACCAACAAAACCCTCATTATCATGTGTAACCCCGCCTTCTCATTATCATATCATGTATGTGTCATACACCAACAAGACCCTCATTATCATGTATAACCTTGCCCTGCTCATTATCATATCATGTATGTGTCATACACCAACAAGACCCTCATTATCATGTATAACCCCGCCCTGCTCATTATCATATCATGTATGTGTCATACACCAGCAAGACCCTCATTACCATGTATAACCCCGCCCTGCTCATTATCATATCATGTATGTGTCATACACCAACAAGACCCTCATTACCATGTATAACCCCGCCCTGCTCATTATCATATCATGTGTGTCATACACCAACAAGACCCTCATTACCATGTATAACCCCGCCCTGCTCATTATCATATCATGTATGTGTCATACACCAACAAGACCCTCATTATGTATAACCCCACCCTGCTCATTATCATATCATGTATGTGTCATACACCAACAAGACCCTCATTACCATGTATAACCCCGCCCTGCTCATTATCATATCATGTGTGTCATACACCAACAAGACCCTCATTACCATGTATAACCCCGCCCTGCTCATTATCATATCATGTATGTGTCATACACCAACAAGACCCTCATTATCATGTATAACCCCACCCTGCTCATTATCATATCATGTATGTGTCATACACCAACAAGACCCTCATTACCATGTATAACCCTGCCCTGCTCATTATCATATCATGTATGTGTCATACACCAACAAGACCCTCATTACCATGTATAACCCCGCCCTGCTCATTATCATGTATGTGTCATACACCAACAAGACCCTCATTACCATGTATAACCCCGCCCTGCTCATTATCATATCATGTATGTGTCATACACCAACAAGACCCTCATTACCATGTATAACCCCGCCCTGCTCATTATCATATCATGTATGTGTCATACACCAGGAAGACCCTCATTACCATGTATAACCCCGCCCTGCTCATTATCATATCATGTATGTGTCATACACCAACAAGACCCTCATTACCATGTATAACCCCGCCCTGCTCATTATCATATCATGTATGTGTCATACACCAGGAAGACCCTCATTACCATGTATAACCCCGCCCTGCTCATTATCATATCATGTATGTGTCATACACCAACAAGACCCTCATTACCATGTATAACCCCGCCCTGCTCATTATCATATCTCGTCTTTGACGCTCGTAATCTTGAGCTGCTCTTCATTGAATGCAATGATGAACGGCTCAAATTACGTTGCAAAGAAGTGTCCCGCATATAATGTATAGAAGTGTCCCGCGTGTAATGGATAGAAGCGTCCCGCGTGTAATGGATAGAAGCGTCCCGCGTGTAATGGATAGAAGCGTCCCGCGTGTAATGGATAGAAGCGTCCCGCGTGTAATGGATAGAAGCGTCCCGCGTGTAATGGATAGAAGCGTCCCGCGTGTAATGGATAGAAGCGTCCCGCGTGTAATGGATAGAAGCGTCCCGCGTGTAATGGATAGAAGCGTCCCGCGTGTAATGGATGGAAGCGTCCCGCGTGTAATGGATGGAAGCGTCCCGCGTGTAATGGATGGAAGCGTCCCGCGTGTAATGGATGGAAGCGTCCCGCGTGTAATGGATGGAAGCGTCCCGCGTGTAATGGATGGAAGCGTCCCGCGTGTAATGGATGGAAGCGTCCCGCGTGTAATGGATGGAAGCGTCCCGCGTGTAATGGATGGAAGCGTCCCGCGTGTAATGGATGGAAGCGTCCCGCGTGTAATGGATGGAAGCGTCCCGCGTGTAATGGATGGAAGCGTCCCGCGTGTAATGGATGGAAGCGTCCCGCGTGTAACGGATGGAAGCGTCCCGCGTGTAACGGATGGAAGCGTCCCGCGTGTAACGGATGGAAGCGTCCCGCGTGTAACGGATGGAAGCGTCCCGCGTGTAACGGATGGAAGCGTCCCGCGTGTAACGGATGGAAGCGTCCCGCGTGTAACGGATGGAAGCGTCCCGCACTTCTTTGCCGAGGCAGTAATTTTAGGCGTCATCGTTTGACCGCTGTCAAACGCTGACGCGTAATTGACAGGTTGTCTGCACAGTACGTCGGCAAACTCATTCAAATGAATGGGCAGATGTTTGCCGACGTACTGTAGCCCTATTTTCAGGCGTAAATCGAGGCATAATATGCCTCGTTTACGCCTGAAAATAGGTCATGTGAACCGAGCCTAAGAATAACATTTCTTACTCACCGGTTTTGTGTGCAGTTCTCCGTTATCTTATCCGTCATCCACCTTCGATTGTCGCCTCCGATCTGTGTTGAGAATCCCGGACGAGCCCCCAAGTAATGTCGCTGCAGAATTTACATTGTCCGTTAACGTTGGACATTATCTGCATTTGTCTGAGTTCCAAATTAATGAATGTCTCTCAATGGTGGATCTGAGAGAGGCCGGCCGGAGAGACCATGACACGCAGCTTCAGTGTTCAAACAGTCTCTGCCCACAGGGGGCGATCCATCTTTATTTATAAGACAATGAGAGTAGGTGGTAACTTCATACTTGCAAAGCATGAGCATTCTAAATATGGTAATGTCCAGTCTTCCCATCCCCTCTTTAGTATGTATCTTTAGCCATAAGAAATACAATGTCATCACGTTTTCTCACGTTGCCTTTGTAACAGCTGAAATGCAAAGTCATAAACCAGGAGGCTTAGAATAGAATAGCGCCCCCTGTAGGCTGTTGTTAGCAGATCTTTGAGCTTTATTGACAACTGTCCATGTGAATCAATTTAGGTTCTCACATATAAAGATATGAAAATATTTTTGACATGACCCACATCCCGCCCTGCTCATTATCATATATCACCCCACCATGCTCATTTTCATATTATGTGACCCGTGTCATACCCAACAAGACCCTCATTACCATATAAAACCCACCCTGCTCATTACCATATAACAAGACCCTCATTACCATATAAAACCCACCCTGCTCATTACCATATAACACCCTGGCCTCTCATCATATTATGTGACCTGTGTCATACCCAACAAGACCCTCATTACCATATAACACCCCACCCTGCTCATTACCATATAACAAGACCCTCATATCGTATAACACACCTCCCTCTCATTATCATATTACACACCTCCCTCTCATTACATAATATACCTTGCTCTCATTCGCATACTACACCCCTCCCTCTCATACTACACCCCTCCCTCTCATACTACACACCTCCCTATCTGCATATTATACCCGCCCTCTCATTATAATATTACCCCCCCCCCCTCATTAACATGCTGCACCTCTCCCCCTCATTAGTATTTAGTAGTGAATTTCTTGTCCTGTGTTCAGATGTCGCTGTTTGGAGACTTTGAGGCTATGGAGAATCCGGACTTCCTGGACATCTTACTGGACGACATATTCCCGAGTTACTCCGATGTGGAGGTAAGGAGGGATCCCGGGGCATTGTGGGAAATTAACCCTGTGTGTGACACCCCCTCTCCCGCTTCTCTGTCCTCCCCGACTGTGATATCCGCAAGTATGGAAAGCCCCTCATTGCTAGTGACTTTCCCTGTATGATATCGTTCTGCGCGGTGTCCTAGTGAGCGGGGGCTGCTCTGTGGTTTTGGGCGGGGGCTGTTCTGTGGTGTATGTCGGTGTGGAGCGGGGGCTGTTCTGTGGTGTATGTCGGTGTGGAGCGGGGGCTGCTCTGTGGTGTATGTCGGTGTGGAGCGGAGGCTGTTCTGTGGTGTATGTCGGTGTGGAGCGGGGGGATGTTCTGTGGTGTATGTCGGTGTGGAGCGGGGGGATGTTCTGTGGTGTATTTCGGTGTGGAGCGAGCGGGGGGCTGCTCTGTGGTGTATGTTGGTGTGGAGCGAGCGGGGGGCTGCTCTGTGGTGTATGTTGGTGTGGAGCGAGCGGGGGTTGTTCTGTGGTGTATGTTGGTGTGGACCGGGTGGTTCGGGGTGGAGCGGGAGGCTGCTCTGTGGTGTACGTTGGTGTGGAGCGGCGGACTTCGGGGTGGAGTGATTGCCAGCTGGAGACTTGTGACTACTTACTATCTGTGTGGTCATGTCTCAGGCGTTCAGTGACACAGCAGTGGACAGTTTCCTGTGTGAGCTTCTGGGCAGCCCGTTGGGTGAAGATCCGAGCTCTCCCCTGACTAGTGACAGTGGAATATCTGAGGGCCAGGCAGCAATCCCGTCTCCAGGTAACTGGGAGCCAACTCCACCCGACAGCCCCAACATCATCCAGACAGAACACAACTACTACATGCTTCAGGACACCGATCTGGATGCTCTGCAGAGCGTGCGTTCCGAAACCTGTGACGGGGATGTGTTCATAGACCTGGGTATGTTGAACCTCTACACAGGGATGTGGACTGTTCTGTAGTGGTGGAGTCGTCTGCGTTCCTCCCGCATATCTGTAGAGCCGCCTGCCGTACCCCACTGCTCTGTGTCTCTCAGACTGACTAATACTTGCACCATGTCTTCTCCTTCTGCCATTCTCTACTATGCTCTCACCATCTTCTGATATATGGCCTGTCCTTCTCTGATGTTCTCACCATCTCCTGATATATGGCCTGTCCTTCTCTGATCTCACCATCTCCTGATATATGACCTGTCCTTCTCTGATGTTCTCACCATCTCCTGATATATGGCCTGTCCTTCCCTGATGTTTTCACCATCTCCTGATATATGACCTGTCCTTCTCTGATGTTCTCACCATCTCCTGATATATGACCTGTCCTTCTCTGATGTTCTCACCATCTCCTGATATATGGCCTGTCCTTCCCTGATGTTCTCACCATCTCCTGATATATGGCCTGTCCTTCTCTGATGTTCTCACCATCTCCTGATATATGGCCTGTCCTTCACTGACGTCTTGTCTTGACTTGTCGTCCTTATCTTGTATTGTCCAATGTTCTCACCCTCTAGTGTCTGACCCGTTTTCTCCACACGTGCCATGTTCTCTGATCGTTCCTTCATTTTTGTCTGCAGATTTGTGTGTGGAGCAGTCGGATGTGGAGCTGACAGACCCGGTTAGTCTTTTCATGGAGGAAGACGAGGACGACGATGGCTCAGAGTACCAGACTGAGCAGGTGAGCCATAGTCAGGAGCAGCAGAGCGTGTTGAGGTGAAATGTTCTTCTCTGCTCGTTATGAAATGTTCTGCTCTATGTGACAGGTTCTGCAGCTGACGGAGGAGGAATCTCGGCTGCTTGGGAAGGACGGAGTCGCGTTACCTCAGCATCTGCCCCTCACCAAGGTGATTACAGCTCTGATTGTCTCATCTCTTAGCACTTGACTAATTGTAATGACGTCTTTATGGAGCAGAACGGGCTGCTCTGTGGTGTATGGCAGAGTGGAGCGCGGGCTGCTCTGTGGTGTATGGCAGAGTGGAGCGCGGGCTGCTCTGTGGTGTATGGCAGAGTGGAGCGCGGGCTGCTCTGTGGTGTATGGCAGAGTGGAGCGCGGGCTGCTCTGTGGTGTATGGCAGAGTGGAGCGCGGGCTGCTCTGTGGTGTATGGCAGAGTGGAGCGCGGGCTGCTCTGTGGTGTATGGCAGAGTGGAGCGCGGGCTGCTCTGTGGTGTATGGCAGAGTGGAGCGCGGGCTGCTCTGTGAGGTGTATGGCAGAGTGGAGCGCGGGCTGCTCTGTGAGGTGTATGGCAGAGTGGAGCGCGGGCTGCTCTGTGAGGTGTATGGCAGAGTGGAGCGCGGGCTGCTCTGTGAGGTGTATGGCAGAGTGGAGCGCGGGCTGCTCTGTGAGGTGTATGGCAGAGTGGAGCGCGGGCTGCTCTGTGAGGTGTATGGCAGAGTGGAGCGCGGGCTGCTCTGTGAGGTGTATGGCAGAGTGGAGCGCGGGCTGCTCTGTGAGGTGTATGGCAGAGTGGAGCGCGGGCTGCTCTGTGAGGTGTATGGCAGAGTGGAGCGCGGGCTGCTCTGTGAGGTGTATGGCAGAGTGGAGCGCGGGCTGCTCTGTGAGGTGTATGGCAGAGTGGAGCGCGGGCTGCTCTGTGAGGTGTATGGCAGAGTGGAGCGCGGGCTGCTCTGTGAGGTGTATGGCAGAGTGGAGCGCGGGCTGCTCTGTGAGGTGTATGGCAGAGTGGAGCGCGGGCTGCTCTGTGAGGTGTATGGCAGAGTGGAGCGCGGGCTGCTCTGTGAGGTGTATGGCAGAGTGGAGCGCGGGCTGCTCTGTGAGGTGTATGGCAGAGTGGAGCGCGGGCTGCTCTGTGAGGTGTATGGCAGAGTGGAGCGCGGGCTGCTCTGTGAGGTGTATGGCAGAGTGGAGCGCGGGCTGCTCTGTGAGGTGTATGGCAGAGTGGAGCGCGGGCTGCTCTGTGAGGTGTATGGCAGAGTGGAGCGCGGGCTGCTCTGTGAGGTGTATGGCAGAGTGGAGCGCGGGCTGCTCTGTGAGGTGTATGGCAGAGTGGAGCGCGGGCTGCTCTGTGAGGTGTATGGCAGAGTGGAGCGCGGGCTGCTCTGTGAGGTGTATGGCAGAGTGGAGCGCGGGCTGCTCTGTGAGGTGTATGGCAGAGTGGAGCGCGGGCTGCTCTGTGAGGTGTATGGCAGAGTGGAGCGCGGGCTGCTCTGTGAGGTGTATGGCAGAGTGGAGCGCGGGCTGCTCTGTGAGGTGTATGGCAGAGTGGAGCGCGGGCTGCTCTGTGAGGTGTATGGCAGAGTGGAGCGCGGGCTGCTCTGTGAGGTGTATGGCAGAGTGGAGCGCGGGCTGCTCTGTGAGGTGTATGGCAGAGTGGAGCGCGGGCTGCTCTGTGAGGTGTATGGCAGAGTGGAGCGCGGGCTGCTCTGTGAGGTGTATGGCAGAGTGGAGCGCGGGCTGCTCTGTGAGGTGTATGGCAGAGTGGAGCGCGGGCTGCTCTGTGAGGTGTATGGCAGAGTGGAGCGCGGGCTGCTCTGTGAGGTGTATGGCAGAGTGGAGCGCGGGCTGCTCTGTGAGGTGTATGGCAGAGTGGAGCGCGGGCTGCTCTGTGAGGTGTATGGCAGAGTGGAGCGCGGGCTGCTCTGTGAGGTGTATGGCAGAGTGGAGCGCGGGCTGCTCTGTGAGGTGTATGGCAGAGTGGAGCGCGGGCTGCTCTGTGAGGTGTATGGCAGAGTGGAGCGCGGGCTGCTCTGTGAGGTGTATGGCAGAGTGGAGCGCGGGCTGCTCTGTGAGGTGTATGGCAGAGTGGAGCGCGGGCTGCTCTGTGAGGTGTATGGCAGAGTGGAGCGCGGGCTGCTCTGTGAGGTGTATGGCAGAGTGGAGCGCGGGCTGCTCTGTGAGGTGTATGGCAGAGTGGAGCGCGGGCTGCTCTGTGAGGTGTATGGCAGAGTGGAGCGCGGGCTGCTCTGTGAGGTGTATGGCAGAGTGGAGCGCGGGCTGCTCTGTGAGGTGTATGGCAGAGTGGAGCGCGGGCTGCTCTGTGAGGTGTATGGCAGAGTGGAGCGCGGGCTGCTCTGTGAGGTGTATGGCAGAGTGGAGCGCGGGCTGCTCTGTGAGGTGTATGGCAGAGTGGAGCGCGGGCTGCTCTGTGAGGTGTATGGCAGAGTGGAGCGCGGGCTGCTCTGTGAGGTGTATGGCAGAGTGGAGCGCGGGCTGCTCTGTGAGGTGTATGGCAGAGTGGAGCGCGGGCTGCTCTGTGAGGTGTATGGCAGAGTGGAGCGCGGGCTGCTCTGTGAGGTGTATGGCAGAGTGGAGCGCGGGCTGCTCTGTGAGGTGTATGGCAGAGTGGAGCGCGGGCTGCTCTGTGAGGTGTATGGCAGAGTGGAGCGCGGGCTGCTCTGTGAGGTGTATGGCAGAGTGGAGCGCGGGCTGCTCTGTGAGGTGTATGGCAGAGTGGAGCGCGGGCTGCTCTGTGAGGTGTATGGCAGAGTGGAGCGCGGGCTGCTCTGTGAGGTGTATGGCAGAGTGGAGCGCGGGCTGCTCTGTGAGGTGTATGGCAGAGTGGAGCGCGGGCTGCTCTGTGAGGTGTATGGCAGAGTGGAGCGCGGGCTGCTCTGTGAGGTGTATGGCAGAGTGGAGCGCGGGCTGCTCTGTGAGGTGTATGGCAGAGTGGAGCGCGGGCTGCTCTGTGAGGTGTATGGCAGAGTGGAGCGCGGGCTGCTCTGTGAGGTGTATGGCAGAGTGGAGCGCGGGCTGCTCTGTGAGGTGTATGGCAGAGTGGAGCGCGGGCTGCTCTGTGAGGTGTATGGCAGAGTGGAGCGCGGGCTGCTCTGTGAGGTGTATGGCAGAGTGGAGCGCGGGCTGCTCTGTGAGGTGTATGGCAGAGTGGAGCGCGGGCTGCTCTGTGATGTGTTTCGGGGTGGAGCGCTGCCCGGTGTTGAATATTTGAGTACTATAAGACGTGAGAGCTGGTGATGTGGAGAAGTGATGTAGCAGAGTCGGGGAGTAAATATTGTGCACGGTTTGTGCAGGCGGAGGAGCGCGCTCTGAAACGCGTGCGCAGGAAGATCCGGAACAAGCGCTCTGCACAGGAGAGCCGGAAGAAGAAGAAAGAATATGTGGACGGACTGGAGAGCAGGTCAGAGCTGCGGGGGCGGAACATTGTCATCCTACAGGGGCGGTCACACCTCTCCATACAGTCCACATCATCTATATACCCTCCTCTATAGGGTCACAGTGTATACAGTACCCACCCCATCTCTCCACCCTTCTACATTATTATATACCATATAGTCACTATCTCTATACTCTCCTCTATAGGTTCACAGTATATACAGTATCCACCCCATCTCTCCACCCTCTACCTTATTATATACCATATAGTCACTATCTCTATACTCTCCTCTATAGGGTCACAGTATATACAGTATCCACCCCATCTCTCCACCCTCTACCTTATTATATACCATATAGTCACTATCTCTATACTCTCCTCTATAGGGTCACAGTATATACAGTACCCACCCCATCTCTCCACCCTCTACCTTATTATATACCATATAGTCACTATCTCTATACTCTCCTCTATCGGGTCACAGTGTATACAGTACTCACCCCATCTCTCCACCCTTCTACATTATTATATACCATATAGTCACTATCTCTGTACTCTCCTCTATAGGGTCACAGTATCCACCCCATCTCTCCACCCTTCTACCTTATTATATACCATATAGTCACTATCTCTATACTCTCCTCTATAGGGTCACAGTATATACAGTATCCAGCCCATCTCTCCACCCTCTACCTTATTATATACCATATAGTCACTATCTCTATACTCTCCTCTATAGGTTCACAGTGTATACAGTACCCACCCCATCTCTCCACCCTTCTACATTATTATATACCATATAGTCACTATCTCTATACTCTCCTCTATAGGGTCACAGTGTATACAGTACCCACCCCATCTCTCCACCCTTCTACCTTATTATATACCATATAGTCACTATCTCTATACTCTCCTCTATAGGGTCACAGTACCCACCCCATCTCTCCACCCTTCTACCTTATTATATACCATATAGTCACTATCTCTATACTCTCCTCTATAGGGTCACAGTATCCACCCCATCTCTCCACCCTTCTACCTTATTATATACCATATAGTCACTATCTCTATACTCTCCTCTATCGGGTCACAGTATATACAGTATCCAGCCCATCTCTCCACCCTCTACCTTATTATATACCATATAGTCACTATCTCTATACTCTCCTCTATAGGTTCACAGTGTATACAGTACCCACCCCATCTCTCCACCCTTCTACCTTATTATATACCATATAGTCACTATCTCTATACTCTCCTCTATAGGGTCACAGTATCCACCCCATCTCTCCACCCTTCTACCTTATTATATACCATATAGTCACTATCTCTATACTCTCCTCTATAGGGTCACAGTGTATACAGTACCCACCCCATCTCTCCACCCTTCTACATTATTATATACCATATAGTCACTATCTCTATACTCTCCTCTATAGGGTCACAGTACCCACCCCATCTCTCCACCCTTCTACCTTATTATATACCATATAGTCACTATCTCTATACTCTCCTCTATAGGGTCACAGTATCCACCCCATCTCTCCACCCTTCTACCTTATTATATACCATATAGTCACTATCTCTATACTCTCCTCTATAGGGTCACAGTGTATACAGTACCCACCCCATCTCTCCACCCTCTACCTTATTATATACCATATAGTCACTATCTCTATACTCTCCTCTATAGGGTCACTACGTGTACAGCTCACAATCAGGAGTTACAGAAGAAGGTTCAGCAGCTGCAGCGGCAGAACTGGTAAGTGCTACATCGCCCCGCTCCACGGCACCCCGCGCCACGACACCCCCTCATATACTCCATCAGAAGTGATCATGTGATGTCGGGTGATTATGTAATACCCCACTCTCTTTTATTGTCATTGTATTCTCTTCCTCATCGCGATTGCAGTTTCCTTATGTAATAATATGGCTCCTCCCGCTGGTTTATGCCCCTCCCCCTGACCAGTATTTATCACCAACCATACTCTTGTCTATAGTGTAATGGTGACTTCTCCTCTGCAGCTCCCTCCTCCAGCAGCTCAGAAACCTGCAGGCTCTGCTCAGTCAGTCTGGAGCCAAGAACACGTCCTCCAACACCTGTGTCATGGTGAGTGTGCCCCATAATTGTGTCATGGTGAGTGTGCCCCATATTTGTGTCGTGGTGAGTGTGCCCCATAATTGTGTCGTGGTGAGTGTGCCCCATAATTGTGTCGTGGTGAGTGTGCCCCATAATTGTGTCGTGGTGAGTGTGCCCCATAATTGTGTCGTGGTGAGTGTGCCCCATAATTGTGTCGTGGTGAGTGTGCCCCATAATTGTGTCGTGGTGAGTGTGCCCCATAATTGTGTCGTGGTGAGGGTGCCCCATAATTGTGTCGTGGTGAGGGTGCCCCATAATTGTGTCGTGGTGAGGGTGCCCCATAATTGTGTCGTGGTGAGGGTGCCCCATAATTGTGTCGTGGTGAGGGTGCCCCATAATTGTGTCGTGGTGAGGGTGCCCCATAATTGTGTCGTGGTGAGTGTGCCCCATAATTGTGTCGTGGTGAGTGTATCTGGTGCTTGTGTCACGGTGGTTGTGTATCTGGTGATTGTGTCACGGTGGTTGTGTATCTGGTGATTGTATCACGGTGGGTGTATCTGGTGATTGTGTCACGGTGGTTGTGTATATATGGTATTTGGCACCCTCAGAGCCTCCTCTTGGCACGGCTGACTGTCCTCTTTTCCTCTCAGGTCCTGGCACTCTCGTTCTGCCTCATTCTCTTCCCCAGTCTTTATCCATTTGGGACGAGTATCGGACAACGCGACCTTCATGGAGGTGAGTGTGGAGAGCTCGGGGAGCACAGACGTGGGGGATATTTTGTGTTTTTCGTCAGTGTGAGGGCCCCGCCATCCTCCGGTTATACGCGAGGGCCCCGCCATCCTCCGGTTATACGCGAGGGCCCCGCCATCCTCCGGTTATACGCGAGGGCCCCGCCATCCTCCGGTTATACGCGAGGGCCCCGCCATCCTCCGGTTATACGCGAGGGCCCCGCCATCCTCCGGTTATACGCGAGGGCCCCGCCATCCTCCGGTTATACGCGAGGGCCCCGCCATCCTCCGGTTATACGCGAGGGCCCCGCCATCCTCCGGTTATACGCGAGGGCCCCGCCATCCTCCGGTTATACGCGAGGGCCCCGCCATCCTCCAGTTATACGTGAGGCCCTGCCACGCTCCAGTTATACAGTATGTGAGGGCCCCACCATCCTGGTTGTGGGGGATGGTAGCATATTCGGTATAGTCACATGACATTATGCCCTCTCCTCTCTTTCAGTTGTGTCTCGTAGACTGCGAGAATTCCCCACCACTCTTCCTGGCGGCCCCATCACCCCACAAGCCGATGATAAGGACCTACGTGAAGAGAAGGTCATTCTAGAAAAGTCTCCCCTGGGACCATCTCAGGAGCTTCCTCCTCTGGACCTGTCCCAGCAGGAGCTACATCTGGAGCCGTCTCTTCAGGGTGCTCAGAACGACACCCCGGAGATCCAGGATGTGGGGACTGCCGAATCTAAACCTTCAATCAATAGTAATTCCTCCTCAGACCTTGACCCAAAGAATCAGCCTGGAGCCAAGGGGCAGCCTGACCCCGTGCCTGCCCACCTGTCTGACCCACCGGAAGCGTTGCCCGTCATACAGGACAAGCCGGTGTGGGTGGAGAAGGGGCGCAGCGTGATTCTCAGTCCTCTCCACTCAGACGAGATGTAAATAGACTAGACCTTATCCCTTTCCGTAGTGGGGCTGGAACCTCCTGATCATGGATGGTGGGAAGCACGTTCTGGAAATTGTGTCTCGGGGATGTATAGTGAGACGCGCTGCACTGAGATTTGTATATATTTTATATTCTGTCATGTATGAAATAAAGCCGTGTGTTTATAGCGTAAACGTGTCCTCTCGTAAAAATACCCCCCCCCAACTCTCGAATTTTACTCGTCCCGTCTGTGTCTTCTGGAGAGAAGAGCCTCCACTACAAGGAGTGACATCACTTCTTCCTGGACGTCCTCGCAGCAGCAGCAAGAACCGCAGTGAGAAGACGTGCGCTGCCGACCGCACAGATGGGGCCTGGTCCTCAGCCTGTCATAGGGACGGACGATTATTCGGTGGACACTCTTCCCAGGGAGGACGTAGATTTCCTTAAACATCTTTTGTGTTCTCGGCTGTTGTGTGACGTTCCTCCTCCGGATCTGTACAGGATCGGCTGGTAACACAATCCCCCGATCTCATCTGTTCAAAGAAATGGTGACACCAGGAGTGGACGACTCATGATGAAGCATTGTCTCTTCAAATGGTGGAAAGTTTGGTTGACCAACTATGGAGGATCCCGTCATTGAGCGGAAAGCTCCGCCTCCCGGCGCTGAATCGGCAGTGACTCACATGTCGTCATCATTACACAAAGTCTTTACAATGGATCCACACGAGGATAGAAGTGGCTTGTATCCAGAGCCTTCTCCAGTATGACTGTCCCTACGGTCTTTATATGGCATGACTAAGATACCTCTATAACAATCACACAGTAGATGTCTCCCGAATGCCGGTGCTGTATATGGAGAACCATCCGTGAGGTCTATCGAGAGCTGTTCATCCAGGAACCTCAGAAGATCCAGACCCTTCTCTCTTATCGTGAGGTCTGAGCCTTCACACTGTCCACATTCTGGAGGTACAGCCTTCTGGATAATAGTGGTTAACTCTGGACCTTTCCTTCTGGAGTCCATGTCCATCTATCTGAGGAGACCAGATGTGTGAGAAGGAACGACCGCTGCTGTAGATCCCAACCCTAACCGTGCAATGCTCTGCAGAATCACACCCATGCGTAGGGTTGATCTTATCCCTGTAGGAGACTTTCTGGAATCTTCCCAACACTCAAGTAGCCACTCTGCTCGGAGGAGGCAGGAGAAGAATCGGGGAAAATAACTTTAGGCCACAGTAAATTTTATGCACATTGAAATGCAGAGATGATTAGATGATGCAGATAGAAGAACCGTGTGTCGCATGCATGTTAATGGGGTCACTTGCATGCCCCTCAAGACGGTAAGAATTACAAGACAGGGGCTCGGGGCCTTCACCTGCAACAACATAAAAAACCTCGGCATGTGTTAATGGAGTGTATCACAATACGTGGCCTGTACTGGACTTGTTTTGACTTCTATGAAAGAGTGTAATAGGCATGCTCTGTGAAATGTGCAGGGAGTGGGAGGTGAGCTGGCCTAATCATTTATATACTTCTATGGGATTGTATAGTGGGCATTCTCTCTGACAAGGGCAAAGGTCACTGTGCATGGAAGACTAGAGGAGGTGAGCTGTCCAAATCATCTATTTACTTCTATGGGAAAATGTAATGAGCATGCTCCTGTGACAAGTGAAGAGGTCACTGTGCAGTGAGAGGAAGTGTGCTGCTCCTACCACCTATTTACTTCTATGGGAGAGAGCTGTGAGCATGCTCTGTGACAAGTCTCCACCATGTATTTCAGAATTGGACAGTTTGTTTCGGGTGTGATAGGTGATGTAGGTGGATGAGATGCGGCGTGAGTCCATGACACGTTGAGTGGAAAACAACTCTTCTTATTTGGTGCTGCAGGTGTCGCGGGGCGTCAGGAGTCACGTGTTATAAAGGACAGCGTTTTCTCGTTACTGGGGTCAGAGTTCATAGGTGACGGGATGTGCGGAGGCTACGAATTCATACAACGGAATAAATTATAAAATGCAGGAAACCGTAATACGAGGGCGGCCGCACCCCACGTTTTCAAAGCTAAAATAATGTGGTGGGATCGGTCGTGGCAGGAAAATCCATGCTGGAAGTTAAACCCGATGGCTTGTAAGGGACTAATAAATCCAGATTCCCGGCACGCAGGATTTTACTTCCCAGCGTCGTTGTCCTCTACAACGCCCAGTCCTGTCCCGCTCATGTCTCCTGCTTAGCTGTGTATATAATCCTGTCATGCTGTCCCTACCACCTATTTACTTCTATGGGAGAATGTATTGAGCATGCTCTGTGACAAGTGAAGAGGTCGCTGTGCAGTGAGGGAGAGGAAGTGTGCTGTCCCTACCACCTTTTTACTTCTATGGGAGAGTACTTGTCACAGAGCATGCTCACAACAGACATGCTCTGTGACAAGTGGGGGGGGATCGGTCGTGGCCGGAAAGTCCATGCTGGAAGTTACACCCGAAGGTTTGTAATTGACTAATAAATCCAGATTCCCGGCACGCAGGATTTTACTGCTTCCCAGCGTCGTTCTCGTCGTGCTCTACAACGCCCAGTCCTGTCCCGCTCAGGTCTCCTGCTGAGCCACTGTATCTAATCCTATCATGTGCGATACTGTCTGCTGAGCGGTGTATCTATTGGGTCGTTAACTTGCTGTAGTGTGAAACCGCAACAAATCAGACGGGTGCCGGAAAGGCGGGCATGGCGCACCAGGACGTTGTGGTTGCACTTGAGGTCCATGACTCCTTCGAGTAAGTCACCAACGGCACCACCTTCGAAACATCCCCCGACCATAACGGACCCTCCTTCACGCTTTGCTGTGTGCTGAATGCAGCAGGAAACATGCGCTCACCTGTCGCACCACAAACAGATTTTCCCCTCTTGGGCCCGAACACCCCAAACGTCGATTCATCCGTGAAAAGAATTGTAGACCCTCAGGCGTGTAGCTGCTGGGCCCTGGACTGTAGATGAAGGGGGTTAATCGGTCTGGTGTTTTTCTTGTAGGCTACGGTGGGGGGAGTTAAGATGCCTTCGTCCAATCATTGTCCCTTACAAGGCCCCGGGCTGGTTGGTGTAAGGGCGTGTCTTATCTGCCGTGGTTTATATAGGAAGGCTCATCCTCTTTTCTCCACGTTTTTGTGTTGAACATGGAGCAGCAAAAGTTAGACCAGGCTGCACATGCCAGAGGAGGACGCCGCCCGGCTCCAGTCCCTCATCCGGGAGACTAGTGCACCAGGTCCGTCCTCTTTGACCAGTATACCTGCCCATCACTCCGCTCGGGGGTCCAAACCACCCGCCTATCTCTGTCTGCCACTGTTAGTAGGCGGTCCGCGGCCTCAGGGCCTGCTGTGTCCCTCCCTCCTACGTTATACCGGCTCCCTCAGCAGTTGCGGCACCGGAAGTCGTTCTCTCTGAATATGTGCCTCCATCCCCGGGCCTGAATGCTCTCTCCAGTCTGGGCCGGGTTTGGTGGCGATACGACAAGTTTCCGATGACATAAAGGTCTGACATTGTTGTGTCTTATGATGTCCCAAAGGCCCTGTCAGTCAGCCGCCCCCCCCTCCTCTTCTATGTTGGCCAGCCTGGATGCCGGGGTTGGGAATGCATGTGGATGAGGCGCCTTGTTGGCTCTTTCATGAGGGCCACTGCAAGTCCTACGGGGCTTCAAACACTGGTGGAGGGGACTACGCTTCCATTAAATGATCTCGCCACGTTGTGGTCCTCAAAATCCTGATCGGTCAGAGAAAGCAGGTGCGTGTCCTCGCAATGTTGCCCGGCTATATCGGTATTGGTCCTGACAAGGAATTACTTTCTATTCAATGGACGCATATACCACCAGCTTAGGGGCACTGCCATGGGCAATTCATGTGCACCTACATGTGGCAACTTGTTTCTGGGCTGGTGGGAGGAGACCATACTGTTAATTGATGAACGACATATCTCAAATCAACCGGTTTCAATGTGGGCACGTTATATTGACGATATTTTCGTTTTATGGACTGAATCCGTAGAACTTTTTGAACAATATGTTTGGACCCTAAATCAAAATGATATTGGGTTGAGCTTCACCTTTGAGTCACATCTCAATACTCTCCGAATAATATTCCCGGACTTCTTGATATCCATAGAAGGAAATGATAGATTAAAAACATAGATCTACAGAAAACCAGCAGCCTTCTGAGGTGGGAGAGCGATCACCCTGGTCCTCTTAAACTGAAAGGACAGTATGGGGCTGGACGATGGATGAAGTGTGGTGAGCGTCACAGCCAATGTCATGCTGCTACGTCACCTATTAGGGGTGGAGCTGCGGTTTCAAATGCGTCCCCTACACGGCGGACGTAGCTTTAGATCCGCCGTGTGCAGACCTGGTATCTCTATATTTCTCTCTATGAGAGGGGACCTCACACTGTGTCCGTCTATTGCGGGCCGGAGGCGGTGACTCGCGGGGTGACCGCTGCCTGTGCTGACACAGCGATGTTTGCTGTGTCGTTAGCAGGGCTGTGGTCGTCGAGCGAATCACCGCCTCCCAGACAGTACAAACCCCCAGAAATCATGGGTGGGGGAGTCACTAGATATAAAAGGGACGGGGAATCCCTTACAACTGTAACGTTGGCTCTGATACCTAAAGACCGAAACGGATTTCTTGCCACTGCGAGCGTTCGTTCACTCGAATAATCTTGTCGCAGCCCCCATGGAATCCGGGTAAAGCTGTTTTTTTGACCTATCTCCACTGAGGAATCGTCTGGTCAAGAGGAAACGTGTTGGGAGGACTTTTATTTTTTGAAAAGAGGCCACCCCATCCCTTTGCATTGACAGAATAGAGGGGTGACTTCCAGCATTAAATGGGTAGGGGGGGGGGGGTGATAGTAGAAATTATATGGAATTTAGGGGCTGTCACTTATGCGAGGCAGACATAACATCAAATGTCGGTGGAACCTTCTCACAAAGAAAAACAACACCGATTAATAACCTTCATCGAGGTGGACAATTTGCGGTCTTTCATCTTTCTGATGCAAATCATAAGAAATATATGAAAAATACATGAGCACGTGGCACATGAAATCACCAAATTGTTTTAAATGAAAATATAGTAAATGTTCTATTATATATATATATACACAAACATACTCCGGATCTACCTTTTTTTTTTCTTTAATAAATATTACGGAAAATTGCCGAAAATTATGAGTCCAGGAGTGGACTTCAAATGATACCGTCAAAATTTGTCTCGCTAGATCGGTAGAAAGCCGCCATTTTTTGGGCTTTTCATCTGGTTTCTTCAACCCTTTGGATTAACGCCCCGAAACGGTTCGGAAATTCCATCCATGCGGGAGAAGGTTGAGAAAGAAACGGCTCTGTGCCGTATAGCAGGCCCTTTTCTGAATTGCCTTTCCCCAACCTTCGTGTTTTCCTCTCTTGGTGTCGTTCTCAAGGATACGGGAAAATTCCATCTCATTCATCATTTTCCTTATCCCAAAGCACAATCGGTTAATGACGGTATCGGTAAGGATTTGGCCGTCGTTTCCTGTGTCTTTCGACAAGGCCCTCAAATTTGTTTGTCGAGCTGGTCAAGGAGTCTGGCAGGGAGCCCGCTTTTCGGTTGTTTCTGACTGCTTCCATTTGTTGGGTTACTCTACCTCGCTTCTATTTTTACGTGTTTAGCTCTTTTCTGGGTATTACGCTGTGAGACCGGTTGTAGCGCTGTGACTATTTGGACGACTGTTTATTGGTCCAGGTTTTTTCACCGTGACAGTTCTTTTCAGGGCCTGTAACAATGTTTCGGGGTTCCTTTGTCTGAAGACTGAAGGCCCTTCCTCTGTACTTTTATTTTGTAGGCATTGATATTGATTCCGTAGCTTTGAATTC